>NC_142008.1:125290615-125312610 GCF_049901715.1 Pseudonaja textilis | reverse complement strand
TGGAAGGGACTTTGGAGAGTCTTCTAGTCCAACCTCCCCCCCTCCAATATGATAGAAACATAGGGCTGGAAGGGACTTTGGAGGTCTTCTAGTCCAACCCCTGCCAATATGATAGAAACATAGGGCTGGAAGGGACTTTGGAGGTCTTCTAGTCCAACCCCCCTGTCCAAGATCATAGAAACATAGGGCTGGAAGGGACTTTGGAGGTCTTCTAGTCCAACCCCTGCCCCTCCAATATGATAGAAACATAGGGCTGGAAGGGACTTTGGAGATCTTCTTAGTCCAACCCCCCCTCCAATATGATAGAAACATAGGGCTGGAAGGGACTTTGGAGGTCTTCTAGTCCAACCCCCCCCAATATGATAGAAACATAGGGCTGGAAGGGACTTTGGAGGTCTTCTAGTCCAACCCCCCTGCCCAATATCATAGAAACATAGGGCTGGAAGGGACTTTGGAGGTCTTCTAGTCCAACCCCCACTGTCCAAGATCATAGAAAAATAGGGCTGGAAGGGACTTTGGAGATCTTCTAGTCCAACCTCCCACCCCCTCCAATATGATAGAAACATAGGGCTGGAAGGGACTTTGGAGGTCTTGTAGTCCAACACCCCTCCCCCCTCCAATATGATAGAAACATAGGGCTGGAAGGGACTTGGAGGTCTTCTAGTCCAACCCCCTGCCCATGATCATAGAAACATAGGGCTGGAAGGGACTTTGGAGGTCTTCTAGTCCAACCCCCCCCCCCAATATGATAGAAACATAGGGCTGGAAGGGACTTTGGAGGTCTTCTAGTCCAACCCCCCCCCCCCCAAATATGATAGAAACATAGGGCTGGAAGGGACTTTGGAGGTCTTCTAGTCCAACCCCCCCCCTCCAATATGATAGAAACATAGGGCTGGAAGGGACTTTGGAGGTCTTCAGTCCAACCCCCTGCTCCTCAAGATCATAGAAACATAGGGCTGGAAGGGACTTTGGAGATCTTCTAGTCCAACCCCCACCTCAATATGATAGAAACATAGGGCTGAAGAGAAAGTGTGAGAGAAAGAGAGAGAGAAAAAGTGAAATAGGAGAGAGAGAAAGAAAGAGATTGAAAGAAAGAAAAAGAGAAAGAGAAAGAGAGAGAAAAAGAAAGAGAAAGAGAAAAAGAAAGAAAAAGTGTGAGAGGGAAAGAAAGGAGAGAAAAAGAGAAAAGAAGAGAGAGAAAGAGAGAAAGTGTGAAAGAGAAAAAGAGAGACGGAAAAGAAGACAGAGAAAGAGAGAAAGAAAGAAAGAATTTGAAACTGTCCTGTCCCTGGCAACCCCAGCATCGAATGCCAACCGAATGGCGACCCTACCGGAAGAAAGCTGGATCCCAGCTGCGAGACCCCCCGCCCCCACCCATCATCCACCGCCGTCGGTCTCATGGGGGTGGTGGTCTTCCATCTACTGGACGACTCGCGGCGGGACGCGGTTGGCAGGGGATGATCGCAGGGCCGACCAGGGTGTCCCGCCCCCACCCCCAATCGGAGGTTCGGGGCTTACAGATTTACAGAATTGAAAGGGACCCTGTAGGTCATCTAGTCCAACCCCCGCCACAATACTCTGTCATGCCTCTGAACTCCTGTTTAAGAAACCCCCACTACCCGAGACCCCGGTGGAGGTCTTAGACCAGTCGGCTCCGGATTGCGGCGAGGCTCCGTCGCTGAGCGGGGAAGAAGCGGCGTCGCCGCCGGCGCCCCCCACCTACCGAGCGGGGGTTGGACTAGATGACCTCCAAGGCCCCTTCTAACTCTGCTGCTCTAATTAAAACCCGGGGCGGGGAAACGAATCCTGCCCGCCTCCCGCCGCTCCCACCGCTATTAAAGAGCCGCCGGCAGCACCAAAGAAAGCAGATCCGACCCGCCGCGCTTCGTTTCGACGCTCCGAGACCCCCGCCAGGTAAGGAGACACCCCGCTCTCGCGATCGCACCTGGTGGTGCTGGGGGGGACTGTCCAACTCCTCCCCCCGCCCATCGCTTATTTTGCCCCCCACCCCGCTGAAGGGATCCTAATCGGGGATCCCCTTCCCTCTCCAGCCATCGCGGGGGTGGGGGCTTCCCAGGACGCTTTAGGGCAGGGGGAGGACCCCAAGTCCCATCTTCCTCTTCCTTTCGCCTGATGGGAGCGGAGTCTTTTCCTTCCCCACTTTGACTGCTGAGCTGCTCGGCTTCTCCTTTGACGCCCACCCCGGAAGAGGGAAGGGCCGGTGGCCCACCCAAAGCCGCCCTCCCTCCCCGCCCCCAGTCTTGCGAGAGTAACAGGATCCCTCCACTGGGACGTCCCAGTACTGGGAACCGCCCCTCCCACCTGGCCGGGGTGGCGTCCCTTCCCCGCCCGCCCCCTCCCCCGGGATCCCAGCGCCGCGCGCTTGCCTTCAACCCCCTCCCTTTCCTCCCCCCACTCCGGAAAGTGGGCGGAGGAAGCAGATCCAACAATTGTGGGTGGGGTTGGAAAGAGTTGCGAAGATCTTTCCCCCCTCTACACGTTGGAAAAAGTACCAGGTGATGCTAAAAAATAGGCTTGTTTGTTTATTCGTCTGTCTATCTGTCTCTCTCTGTCCATCTATATTCCTCTCTCTTTCTATCTCTCTCTCTCTCTTCTATCTGTATTTCACTCTCTCTGTCTGTCTTTTTTTATTTCTATCTTTCCATATCCATCTATTTTTCTATATTTCTCTCTCTCTTTTTATCTATATCTACTTTTCTATCTTTCCATCTGTCTTTCTCTATTTTTCTATCTACATCGCTCTTTTTCTATTTCTCTCTCTCTCTCTCTTTTGATCTGTATCTCTCTTTTTCCATCTTTTTCTATATCTCTATTTCTCTCTCTATATATATAAAACTATTATTTTTCTATCTTTCTACATCTATATCACTCTTCCTCTTTCTATCTTTCTCTCTCTCTCTCTCTCTCTCTATATATATATATTTCTCTCTTTCGATCCGTATCTCTCTCTGTCTTCATCTTTTTATATTTCTATCTTTTCATATCCGTCTTTCTATATGTCTCTCTATTCCTCTCTCTCTTTCTATCTACATCTATTTTTCTATCTTTCCATCTGTCTTTCTCTCTCTCTCTATTTTTCTATCTACATCGTTCTTTCTTTTTCTATTTCTCTCTCTTTCTACATGTATCTCTCTGTCTTTTTAATCTTTCTATATCCATCTTTCTATATCTATATCTATTTTTCTATCTTTCTATCTACATCTATATCACTTCGTCTATCTTTCTATCTTTGTTTCTCTCTATCTATCTATATTTCTGTTTCGATCTGTATCTCTCTCTATCTTTTTATCTTTCTATCTTTTCATATCCATCTATCTTTCTATATATCTTTATATTTCTCTCTATCTATCTACATCCTCTCTCTCTCTCTCTCTCTCTATATATATATATATATATATATATAATTTCTCTCATTTTATATATATGTGTGTGTGTGTGTATCTATACCTAACTATCTTTCTCCCCCTCTCTCTCTCTCTCTCTCTCTCTCTCTCTCTACCTACCTACCTACCTACCTACCTACCTATCATCTATCTACCTAATTATTATGCCACCCCTCACTGTTACCGTGACTCTGGATGGCTTTCTTGCAATTCAGCTAGTCCTCGACTTTCAGCTATTCATTTAAAGACTGTTCAAGGTTACACTGAGAAAAACCAACTTATGACCATTTTTTACCCTTAACAACTGTTGCAGCATCCTTGTGATCCCGCAATCAAAATCTGGATGGTCGCATCGTCCCGGGGCCAAGAGCTGCCCTTTTGTGACCATCCGACAAGCAAAGTCAATTGGTGGGGAGGCCGATTCACTTAACGGCGGGAAGAAAAGTTGTTGAAATGGGGCTAAATTGTGCTGATAAGTCAAAGGCAGTAATATCAATCATCCTCTTTTAACGCCCTTGCATCAGGTGGAGTCTGGGCATCTGAATAGAACTAGCAAAGTGTTTAATGGCCAGATGCCTTTCCTGTCGCCAGGGCAGAGTTTTGTTCGGCAGATATAATTCTCATTGTGCCCAGAGAGAAAAATAGCTGCCTCTACCTGGGATCGAACTCACAGCCTCCTGAATGTGGGGCGAGAGCTACCCCTCTAAGCTACAGCACCACTCATTTCCATTCCACAACAGACCCCCAAATTTGATTGCTAACAGAATGGAGCTAGCAGAGTGTTTTAATGGCCAGATGCCTTTCCTGTTGCCAGGGCTGAATTTTGTTCGGCAGATATATTCTCAGTGTGACCAGAGAGAGAAATATCTGCCTCTACCTAGGATCAAACTCACAGCCTTCTGATTGTGAGGCCAGAGCTCCACCTCTAGGCCACTGCGCTACTCCTGAACCATATAATAATAATAATAAAATATATATATTAAATAAATCAAATAAAAAGTGCCAAAGGATTAAAATTCGGAGGATGAAAAACAGGACGACCGATCCAGCACACCCCAAATCACGCGCCCCCTGCTTGTCTCCCCACAGGTGCTTTCGTGAGGATGCCGGATACTTGCCAGGGTCCAGGCCGGCCCGGCCCGCTGGTGACCCTGAACGTCGGGGGCAAGGTCTATAGCACCACCCTGGAAACCTTGACTCGTTTCCCAGACTCCATGTTGGGCGCCATGTTCCGAGGTTGCCAACCGGCCCTCCTGGACAGCTGTGGGAACTACTTCATCGACCGCGATGGCAAGACTTTCCGCCACATCCTGAATTTCCTCCGTTTCGGCCGGCTAGACCTGCCGGAGGGCTACGCAGAGCTCTCCCTGCTGAGGGCAGAGGCGGATTTCTACCAGATCCGTCCGCTCCTGGAGGAGCTGCGGCGGGTTGAGGCGGAGCGGTGGCGCCGGCAGAGCAACGCGGTGCTCCATGCCGATGTGGCGGTGACCCCACGCCGGCTGCATTTCAACGTGCGCCGCGGGCCTCAGAACTACGAGCTGAGCTCATGTATGGTGGAGGTCTTCACCGCAAACGTTTTCTGCACCGACCGGCACTTCCTGGCTGGGCTGCGGAGACACCTGGGTCGCCGTGAGGGTGCCAACGGGAATGTGGACAGACAGGTGGATCCGTCGCCAAAAGAATCGGGCCTTCCCAAAACTCAGGCAACCCTCCGAGAAGCCGGAGGATGGAAGCAATGGTCGACCAGCTACCAAAGAATTTGTCCGGACGACTCTGCGGACGAAGACGCGGCGACGGATGATGAGATGCCGGACGGTTCTCCGGAAGGGTCCGGTGTGGAAGCTGCCATGATGTGCCACCACCTGTGCTTGGAATGGGCCCCGTGCCCGGCCGGGCTGCCAGCCGCGGAGTACACCAAACAGAAGTTCCACCGGCTACGGGTGGACGGGCGTGAGATCCGGTCTTCCCACCAGTTCCTGGAGGAGGTGCTGAAGGTGGCCTTGGCGCAGGGCTTCCGGGTGGATTCGGTCTTCCCGGATCCGGCCGATATCCTGAATGCCCGTTCTTTGCGTTTCGTGCGGCAGTGAAAGAGCTCAGCCAAATGTCGGGGGCAGGGAGGGGGCGCATGGAGGCAGCCCGGAGCAGCCGACGCTACCGCGAGAATGGACCGAGAAGGTAAGCAGGAGCATCCGTGGGAAATGGCGGAAGGGT
Source organism: Pseudonaja textilis (assembly GCF_049901715.1). Lineage (NCBI taxonomy): Eukaryota > Metazoa > Chordata > Lepidosauria > Squamata > Elapidae > Pseudonaja > Pseudonaja textilis. Next base: position 125,306,995 of record NC_142008.1, on the reverse strand, counting down.
TTCCTGCCTGAGCACGGGGTCAGACTAGAAGACCTCCAAAGGTCCCTTCTGTTATGTGACACCTGTATCTTATGTGTCAGGTTGCGGAGAGACTCTGTCGCTGAGTGGGGCAGAAGCAGCGGAAAGCTCATAAAAGAGGGCCAAACTGGCTTTAACAAAGCGGCTCGCTTAGCAACAGAAATTTCCGGTCCACGGTGGTCGTAAGTCAAGGACTACCTGTGTAGATGGGCAACTCAGAAGCCCGAAAGTGCGACCGGTGGAGCGGGGGGGAGACCAAAGCACGAGCCGTTCTGAGCTAGGGTTAACAGATAACAGTTAATCAGAGTTGGAAAGGGAACTTGTAGGTCATCTAGTCCAACCCCCCGCCCAAGCAGGAGACCCTACCCCATTTCTGAAAGAAAGGAGAGGAAGGAAGGGGAAGGAAGGAAAGAAAGAAAGAAAAAGAAAGAAAAAGGAGAAAAAAAGAAAAGAAAACCAGAGTCAGAAGGGACCTTGTAGGTCATCTGGTCCAACCCCCTGCCCATCCAAGTAGGAGACCCTACCCTATTTCTGAAAGAAAGGAGAGCAAGGGAAGGGATGGAGAAAGAAAGGGAAGGAAAGAAAGAAAGAAAAGAATGAGTCGGAAGGGACCTTGTAGGTCATCTAGTCCAACCCCCACCCCACCCACACCGTTTCTGACAAATGGTAGTTTGCTTAACCAGGTTTATTGCATCCGCGTGCCTGAGCTTGGCATCACAGGCAGCTTCTGGAAGGTGTCGAATTGGCTGGGCATCCTGAAGGTTGCCTCATCCCTGGTTTAGGATGGGGGGGAGGGCAGTGGATGATGGGGTTGGAGGAACCAAGCCTTAAAGGGGAGGATCCAAGATATCGGGACACCGAAACGAAAGCCCTATCCAACAACGTGACATTTAAGGTGGAGATAAGAAAACTTGGACACCCGGGCCAAAGGCGGATGAGGTGAAACCTGGCTCTAAAACAACAACGGGGAGATGGGCTTTGGAGTCCTAGTGGGAACGATCCCTTAAACCGTGAGTTAGCCTCGTGCAGCAGCAGCAGCCAAGAAAGCGAATACAACCCTCCGTTGCATAAATAGGTGTATCGGATCAAAATCAGGAGGTGGAGGATTAGCACAGCGTTGTAAACCCTTAGTAAAGCCACACCCGGAACGCTGGGTCCACCTTTGGGTCACCCGAATTACAAAAACGAGGTTGAGCCTTTTGGGAAAAAAGCGCAAAGAACAATGGAGGGGATTGAAGGCCTGGAAAGTAGGACCTACAAGGGGTGGCGGGAACTGAGTTTGGCTAGTTTGGAGAAAAGAAGGACTGGGGCGGGGCGGGGGACATGACAGCGGTCTTCCAATATTTGAGGGGCTGCCCCATAGAAGAGGGGGTCAAATCATTCTCCAAAGCCCCTGAAGGCAGGAGAAGAAACAAATCGAGGAGGGAAGCAACGTGGAATTAAGGAGAAATTTCCTGACAGTGAGCACAATTAACCAGTGGAACTGCTTGCTTATTCTCTGTCTCCTGCTCGAGCAGGGGGTCAGACTAGAAGACCTTTAAGGTCCCTTCCCACTCCTGTTTATTCTCTCTCCCGCTTGAGAGGGGAGGGTCAGACTAGAAGACCTCCAAGTTCCCTTCCCACTCCTGTTTATTCTCTCTCCCGCTTGAGAGTGGGGGGGATCAGACTAGAAGACCTCCAAGGTTCCTTCCCACTATTCCCTCTCCCGCTTGACAGGGGGTCAGACTAGAAGACCTCCAAGTTCCCTTCCCACTACTGTTTATTCTCTCGCTTGAGGGGGGTCAGACTAGAAGACCTCCAAGTCCCTTCCCACTATTCTCTCTCCCGCTTGACAGGGGGGTCAGACTAGAAGACCTCCAAGTTCCCTTCCTATTACTGTTTATTCTCTCGCGCTTGAGGGGGTCAGACTAGAAGACCTCCAAAGTCCCTTCCCACTATTCTCTCTCCCGCTTGACGGGGGCGGACTAGAAGACCTCCAAGGTCCCATCCCACTCCTGTTTATTCTCTCTCCCGCTTGATGGGGGGTCAGACTAGAAGACCTCCAAGGTCCCTTCCCACTATTCTCTCTCCCGCTTGACGGGGAGTCAGGCTAGAAGACCTCCAAGGTCCCTTCCACTCCTGTTTATTCTCTCTCCCGCTTGACGGGGTCAGACTAGAAGACCTCCAAAGTCCCTTCCCACTATTCTCTCTCCCGCTTGACCGGGGGGGTCACACTAGAAGACCTCCAAGGTCCCTTCCCGCTCCTGTTTATTCTCTCTCCCCGCTTGACGGGGGGAGCAGGTCAGACTAGAAGACCTCCAAGGTCCCTTCCCGCTCCTGTTTATTCTCTCTCTCCCGATTGTCAGGGGGCGGGGGTCAGACTAGAGGACCTCCAAGGTCCCTTCCCGCTCAAGGACTATTCAGAAGAGCGGAGAAGAGCCGCCCCTGCCTGGCCCAGGCAGCGAGTGGTACTGGGGATGCTGGGGGGTCAGAGGGGAGGAAAAATTGGGATGGGGTGGCGGGACGACAAACCGGCCATTGTGTGCAACGCATAGTCGCCCTTTTGTGCGCCTCGACTCCCAGGGGCCTCATGGTTTCCCTCCCCCACTGTTTTCTTCTTCCCCCCTCCCCTCCCCCCCTTTTCTAGATCCCACCGTCGCCTCTGGACGTAGCCGCCATGGAAGAGCCACGGACGGGGTTCTGCTCCGAGCATTGTCCATCTTGGGCTCCGGCGAGGAAGGGTCTCTGGGGGGTGGGACGAGGAAGCTGATGGATGGGGGGGGGCTGGGGAGGGAGGGAAGGGGGCGGGAATGACACCCCCCTGCGAACGATGACATCGCAAGGTCCTCGTGGGGGGGTCATCGGCACGGGCCGCAGAAGTCCTCGACTTACGACGGGTCACTTAAAGCGAGAGTTCAGAGGTAGAAGCGACTGTGAGGGTGGGGGTTGGACTAGATGGCCTACAGGATCCCTTCCAACTTTGTTAATCTGTAAACCGGAACCCCCCCCCCCCTCCCCCAGGGGTCACTTAAGAGTTCAGAGGTAGGACTGACTATGAAAGTGGGGGGTCAGACTAGATGACCTACAAGGTCCCAACGTGGTAAATCTGTAAATCGGACGCACACCCCTGGATCGTTTAAGCAAGAGTTCAGAGGTAGGGCCAACAAAGTGGGGGTCAGACTAGATGACCTACAAGATCCTTTCCAACTCGATTAATCTGTAAACCAGACATCCCACACATATACAAACACAAAAGTTACAGGTAGAGTCCTCGGCTTATGGCCAGAATTGAGCCCCGATTTTTTTTTCATGTAACCCCCAGGATACCACAGATTGTTGTAAGTACACGCCCCAGTGGCCAAGCGTCTGAATCCACGGTCATAAGTGTGAAAAATGGTCACTTTTTCAAGAGAGGTCACCTTGAACGGTTGTTGAATGACCCGTTGTAACTCGAGGAGTAGCTGTACTCCACATTGGGCGGGGGAATAAATCCATGAGAATTTAAGGGATTCAGCTAGTCCTCGTTTTATGACCGTACACTTAGACTGTCCAGAATTACAACGGACCTCTGGGGTGATGTGTGGGGGGAGGATAGGGGCATTCTTACAACCCGGTTCCGAGGTTTTGACGTATCCTGTGTCTACAAGTCCAGTTCTTAGAACCCAGCCTGTTTTTATAGCCATTTATAGCCATTTTATAGCCATTAGCGCCCCCCTCCAGTCATCTGACTCGTTTAATGACCAAAAACCGGCATGTCCTTCTAGTTTTGGGGGTCAAAGCCTGCCCGGAGACAACTATTGGCTGATCGGACTCCCATCTGTCAGAAATGGTTGTGGAGGTTCTCCTGCTTAGGAGGAGGGAGGTTGGACTAGATGACCTACAGGGTCCCTTCCAGCTCTGTTATTCTATATTCAATGGAACAGAAGTTTCCTTTGGAAGTTGTGGGAGCTTCATACTTGGAGGCTTTCAAGAAGAGACTGGACTGCCTTCCGGCAGAAATGGTGCAGGGTCTCCTGCTTGGGCCGGGGGGGTTGGACTAGATGACCTACAAGGTCCCTTCCAGCTCTGATTATCTGTTATCTGAACGAATCACAGTGGTGGCTGAACAACTATTGCAAAAAAACCAAAAAAGGTCAAAATCTCCCATGGGTTGCTCCCATGGGTCGAGCTGCTTTTTATGACCGTCTTGACTTACGACCGCGATGGTTGGGTTCCAGGACGGTTGTAATTCGAGGACTACCTATTGTGAAAAAATCTTCCAGATTCCCCAAATGTTCCACTCCTGTGCATAATTAATATAATTTGGGGGGTGGGATATGCCTGTAATTAATGGGGTGTTTATTGTATCCCTTCCTCTTGTCTTAACCTCTTGTGCTTCTCACTTATGGCGCACTTTTCACACACCAGATTCCCATCTCTGCACACAGAGGGGGGAAGAAGGGAAGAAGGAAGGAAAGAAAGAAGGTAAGGAAAGGAAGGAAAGAAAGAAGGGAAGGAAAGGAAGGAAGGGAAGGAAGGAAGGAAGGAAGGAAGGAAGGAAGGAAGGGAAGAAGGGAAGGAAAGGAAGGAAAGAAAAAATGGAAGGAAGGAAGAAGGAAGGAAGGAAAGAAAAAGGGAAGGAAGGAAGGAAAGGAAAGAAAGGGAAGGAAAGGAAGGAAAGAAAGAAGGAAGGGAAGGAAAGAAAGGGAAGGAAGGAAAGAAGGAAAGGAAGGGAAGGAAAGGAAGGAAAGAAGGAAGGGAAGGAAGAAGGAAGGAAGGAAAGGAAGGAAGGAAGGAAAGAAGGAAGGGAAGAAACAAGGGAAGGAAAGGAAGGAAGGGAAGGAAAGAAGGGAAGAAAGGAAGGAAGGAAAGAAGGGAAGGAAAGGAGGAAAGGAAGGAAGGAAGGAAAGAAGGGAAGAAAGGGAAGGAAGGGAAGGACGGAAAGTAAGGAAGGATGAGAAGGAAGGAAGGAAGGGAAGGAAAGGAAGGAAGGGAAGGAAAGAAAGGGAGGGAAGGAAGGAAGGATGAGAAGGAAAGGAGGAAAGGAAGGAAGGAAGGAAGGAAGGACGAGAAGGAAGGAAAGGAAGGGAAAGATAGCAGAATAAAACATAGTAACTCATCTAGAAGAGACCTTGTAGGTCATCTAGTCCAGCCGGAAAGAAGGAAGGAATCCTGACAGCCAGTGGAAAGGGACTCGACTCCCTAGCCAGGAAAGGGCATGACTCCCACTGGGGACGATGGGAGATGTAGTCCAACCCTTCCCCTCCTCTGAGAGGCAGAAGAAGTCGGCCTCCTGCCTTAGGTGGCTCCCTTAGGAACCCAGATCGGTTTTCCTGGGGTGTTTTTCGCCTTTCAGGTGGCAAACCAGACGCACAACTGGAAGGGGACAACACGGCTTGTTCTCGGCTTGGGGTGAAGAATGTTGTGGTACAAACATTGTGTAGATTGATTTCACACACACACACCCTTCGAGAGCAATGCGAGAACCTGCCTGTTTGGAGTGGGATGGCTTTGACAACAATAAAGCTCGGCAATGTTGTGTCTTTCTCCATGTGGTTGTCATTCTCTTTTAACAATACCTTACGGGGTGGAACTTGAATGGAGCTGAGTGTTTTAGTGGCCGGATGCTCTTCCTGTTGCCAGGGTGGAGTTATATTTGGCCGCTGCCTGGGATTGAACTCACAGCCTCCCGATCGTGAGGCGAGAGCAACGCCTCTGGGCCACCGCAGCCGCTCTGTTTTTTTTCCCCCTGTAGATCTTTGGTGTGAAATCTGGGGTCCCAACCCATAGGGGGACCCGTTGCCTCATTTAATGACCGAGGCGCTCGTTTTGCGACTCGCAGAGGTGACTTCGCACAACCAGCCACGCAGGAAAAAGTCATTAAACCACAATCTCTCTGCGGGGTTTCCTCCGTTCCTGTTCGGGAAAATTAAATTCAACCTGCGAAGGCTGCGGGCGTTTGAAGTGAGACTTTTGAGGAGCTGCACCAGCGTGAAATTCAAGCGGTTGCGTTATGGACCCTCTCCCGGGGATTGGGGGAAACAGGGAGGGGTGTTGGGAGGAGGGCACAACAGCTAAGTAGAGATTTGGCGTGGATGGAATTGATTTGCATTTGAGGAGGGGGCTTTTGCGCGTGTACGCATTAAAGGGTTTGCTGGAAATTTACCAGAGGAAAAAAAATCTATTTTCACCAGCTGCCTATGATCAACGAGAAGAGAATTTGGTTAGTTCGGGGTTGAACGGTGGTGGTGTCCTCTCTCTGAGCTTGGTGGTTTTCCTGCAGACGTTTCATGGCTCAACTAGGGAATAACATCAGTGCTAGAAGGGAATGAGAAGGAGGACGACGAATGTGGGGTCCTTGGGGGGTCTCTGAGCTGAGTTTTCTTGCTGACATTTCATTGGTGCTAGAAGGGAGTGGGGTTTGCGGGGGGAGGAGGAGGAGGAAGAAGAAGAGGAGGAGGAGGAGGAGGAGGAAGGGCGGAGCTGGCGTCACGACGATACGGCATGCGATCTTGGAGGTCTGAGATCGCTGCCAATATCTTTGCTCCTGGACGAAGAAGAAGAGAGGAGGAGGAGGAGGAAGAAGGAAAAGAGGGGAGAGGGAGGAAGAGGAGGAAGAGGAAGAAGGAGAAGGGGAGGGGAAGGAGGAAAAAGGAGAAGAAGAGGAAGAAGAAGAGGAAGAGGGAGAAGAGGAGGCAGGGGAGGATTGTAGGTTCCATGGTCCCTGAGCTGAGTTTCCTTGCAGACGTTTCAGAACCCAACTAGGTAACTTCATCAGTGTTTCTTCTCCTGCCCTGCAGGACGTACAAAGATTTGTGGAGAAGGTTTCACTTCTGTTTGATCATCGGGGTGAACTAGCCAGTTTCTATCCGGTAAAGGTCTCTGCCTCGTTGGGGTACCCCTCTGGATTCCAGGCTCTTGGGGCCTTGGGGCTCAGCCGGGCCAGGCAGGTGGGCTTTGGGTGCCCCTGGAGGGCAGGAGAAGTAACCAGGCAAGGTGAGGAGAACCAGGCTGGTGGCCAAGAGGATAACTCCGGCGCAGATGAAGGAAGCGGTGAAGGTCCCCATCACGTCCCTCAGCCAACCTGGAATACAAAATATGGGGGTTTACTCTCAGGATGTAGCGTAGCCGATATTTTCCCATGGACGTCGCCCCCCCCACCCCAAATCCAACCACTGATCCAAGAAGGCCTCTCTGCAACCCAGGTTAATCGATGGTTCAACTGGTTGTGGCCGTCCCAAAGACTTCAATTAGTACAGGGATTCTTGAGAGCTATTGGATCATTCCGGGGCCTTAGCTCGGCTTCTCATCCAGCTACGAATGGAGCCGTAGAATGTACGAATGCAATGGTGGAACAATATCTTAGATCAGTGATGGCGAACCTTTTTCTTGCGGTGTGCCAAAAGCGTGTGAACTCACCAGCACCCACAATGCAATGAGCCTCCCCTGCACATGTGTGCGCAACATCCCCTCCTCCCTTACCTGCACTGCACATGAGCGCACTTCCCAGCTGATTTTGGTCTGTTTGAGGCTTTTTGACCTCCCAGAGGCTCGAGGAAAGCCTCTGTAGCCTTGGGAGGCCGAAAAACGGGTCTTCCAGAAATACTGGAAGTGCCGAAATGGGCCCATTTTTCGGCCTCCCAAGGCTGCAGAGGCTTTCCTCGAGCCTCTGGGAGGGTGAAAACGGCCTCCAACGGGCCGAAAAATTAGCTGGGAGGCATGCGCATGGCAATGCAGGGAAGGAGGTGGGGGCAGGGGTGTTGCGGCGCACATGTGCAGGCGGAGTGGGGCACATTGCATTGTGGGTGCTGGCACACGCGCACTTTTCGGGCACCGCAACAAAAATGTTCACCATCACTGTCTTAGATGCTATGTAGATTAAAACCAGAAAACTGGACTGATTTATTACCATTTGCTGAAGTGGCATATATATACAGTGCGGTATGCAGTGCTGCAGGGTTGACCCCTTTTCCTTCCAATGCTGAAAACAGGTAGTCCTCGACTTACGACCACAACGGAGCCCAACGTTTCCACGGCTAAGCGAGTCATTTGTTAAGTGAATTTTACCCCCTTGCTTGCCCTGATTGCTAAGTGAATCACTGCAGTTGTTAACTGAGTCACGCCATTGTTAAGTGAGTCATGCTTCCCCATGGGCTCCACTTGCCAGAAGGTTGCAAAAGGAGGAATCTGCAACTGTCATAAATAGGAATCCGTTGCCAAGCATCTGAATTTTGACTGTTGGGGGGAAATTACAATGGTTATAAATGCGAGGAACAGTCATAAGTCAAATTCTTTCGGTACGGTTGCAACTTTGAATGGTCACTAAGTCGAGGAGTACCTGTATCATGACATATTTCGTGTGTGTCAGGCGGTGGTTGAGCAAACATCCCATGATGGTTTGAATGCAGTGGATCTTCTCACAAGGGGGACAGTACCCCCAATATATTTTTACCTGAAATGGGGGTGCCCACCAGGGCCCCAGTGCTCTCCAGCATGTGCATGTACCCGATGCCTGCCATAACATAGCGGGCACCCACGATCTCCACCAGGCTGGTGAACTGCAGCGGGACCAGAGCACCAGCAAAGAAACCGTAGCAGAGGCCGAGGGGCATCAGTGTCTCCAAGCTGTGTCCGAGGGGAACCAAGGCCAGGTAGATGCCCGTCAAGGCCATCCAGAGGGTCAGGTCATGGAGTGACCGCGAGAAGACCCGGGCATCCGCCAACCACCCGGCAAAGACACGGCCGGCCATGTCTGCCACGGCAGTGACTGACATGATGGAAGCAGCGTCGTACTCTCCATAGCCCACGTCCTGCGCGTAAGCCACCAGGTGGGCGTAGGGCACGAAGTGGCCCATGTCCACCAGGACAAAAACGAAGACGTAGCACAGGAAGGGTCCTTGGTGCAGCAGCTCCAGGGCAAAGGAGGAAGCGAGGGTACGTGGCTCCCTGTTGGGTTGACTGTCCTCTACGGCCAACGGGCGCAGCACTGCGCTGGATGCCACCAGGTTCAGGGACAGTGCCGCCACGATCTGGAGGGCCATCCGTAGGAATCCACCAGGTACTGGAAGAATGGGCAGAAGGCCAGCGAGGAGACGCCGGCGCCCGAGACAGCCAGACCCATGGCCAGCGTCCGTCGCTTGTCGAAGTATTGGGATACAGCAGCCACTGAAGGTGTGAAGACCAGGGCCCAACCTAGACCTGCCTCCGATGGGGGAAGAGGGGGGGAGGAAAGACTACGGTCAGACTCAATGGGGTCCCCTGGCTTGGTCAGACCCTGTCCTATTGTTTCTTTAATTTTTTATTTTTCTTATATGTATCCATGTATTCATAACTATGTTTTTACTTATACCTATTGTAAGCAATTGACAAACCAAATAAATAAATAAAATAAATAAATACTTCCAGGGAGCTCAGGATCCCAGCCACCAGGCGCCATGAGGTTACAGAAGTTGGAAGGGACCTTGTAGGTCATCTAGACCCCTTCCAGTTCTATTCGCTTCTAAATTCCTGCTTGAGTGGGGGGGGCTGGACTAGAAGACCTCCAAGGTCCCTTCGAGCCCCATTCTATGCATTCTAAGAAGGTCAGCTATCTTAAATCCATATTTGGAGCCTCGGTCGGAAAGGAGGCCATCTTTGGCGCCTCAGTTGCTCTTCCTGTGCCCCTTTTTGAAAGACCTGAGGGAGGGTGGGGGAAAAGGGAGATGTTCACAACATGGCTACCTGTGAGGAGACGGATGGTGAGGTAAAGGTGGACTAAGCTGGTGGAGAACGACGCCAGGAAGAGTCCCACACTGGACAGAAGACCCCCGGCCATCACAACCAGGCGCGCCCCGTAACGGGCGCTGAGGGTGCTCCCCAGAGGACCTGGGGGAAGACACCAGCACCAAGAGCTTATTAGGAGACCCCCGAGCCCGCTCACCCAGCAACTCGCTCAGCTATTTTTTTCCCAACTAGGCGCCCGCAAGAAACTCTAGAACTCCCAAACTGAGAAAAAGGGGGTTTTCTTTTCCAAAACGGAGAAGATGACGAAGCTCCCGCTTTCCTGATTTGGACCGGCAGCGGACATTTGCCCCAGGCACGATGCTGGGCCTAATGTTATACCGGTCATCTTTGACTTACGACCCACAATTTCTGTCGCTAAGCGAGACGGTGCTTCAGAGAGTTCAGCCCCATTTTACGGTTTCTTCCCCCCGCTGCCCTGGTTAAATGAGACACTGCAGTTGTGAAGTTGCTCAGCAACCCGGTCGTTAAGCGAATCAGGTTTTTCCCCGTCGCTTGTCAAAAGGCCATCAAACGGGATTGTGGGACCCTGAGAACAGCGCGCCTGTCATAAATACAAGTCAAGCAGCCAAATATTGATCGTGGGACCATCAGGGAGATGGTGCCAGTTGTAGCCTCCCACAAGGTCGCATGATCGCCATTGGCTGTTGTTATTGCTATTATTGCTATTATTATTACTATTATTATTATTATTATTTAATAATAATAATAAATGCCAGTCAATATTTGTGATACATTTTTAAATGTTTAGTTGACTCGGTTTCATGTTTAAAGAATAAAAGTCAATAATGATAATAATGATAATAATAATAATGATAATAATAATAATAATAATAATATAATAGTAATAATGATAATAATTGCCATTAGCATTTGCTTAACAGTCATGGCAAGAGAGGTCACTTAGGAACCGCCTCATTTAGTGATGGAAATTCTGGTCGTAAGTCAAGGACCACCTGCAGAGCTCAAGGGAATGAAACTCGTTCTGGTTTTACTGGGGGAATTGGGGCTTTGTGCCCACCCACCCCACCCCTCCACCCGGCCCACCGCCATTTCTCCTTTTACTTGCGAACTGCAGGATGGCGATGCCCAGCGAGACCACCCAGGAGACGGCGCCGGATGATTCTCCGAAATGGGCCACAAACGCCACGAAGAAGACGCCGAAGGAGCAGCCCCCCCAAAAGACCAGGGCCGACTGCACGAAGCCCCCCAGAACCACCATCCAGCCCCAGCTGCCATCCGGGATGGCTTTGGCGGTGGGAGAAATTGCAGGATGAGGCGGCTCCTTTCGGCCGGCAGGAATTGGAAGAACAAAAACAGAGAGAGAGAGAGAGAGAGAGGAGGAGGAGGAGGAGGAGGAGGAGGAGGAGAAAGTTTGAGACAGACAAAGAGAGAAAGGGAGAGAAGGAGAGAGAGAAACATAGAAGGAGGGAGAGAAAAAGAGAGAGAGTTTAGTTTTAGTTTAGTTTGCTTTCATTGCACCTCATACAACGAAATTAAATGCCATCTTCAGTGTATATTATAACTATACAAATAAAACATAAACACACATCCTTCACATTCTATATACATTGCTCAAAAAATAAAAAAAATAAAGGGAACACTTAAATAACACAATGTAACTCCCAGTCAGTCACACTTCTGTGAAATCAAACTGTCCACTTAGGTAGCAACACTGATTGACAATCGATTTCACCTGCTGTGGTGCAAATGGAATAGACAACAGGTGGAAAGCAGAGGCAGGTAGCAAGACATCCCCCATAAAGGAGCGGTTCTGCAGGTGGTGACCACAGACCATTTCTCAGTTCCTATGCTTTCTGGCTGATGGTTTGGTCACTTTTGAATGCTGGCGGTGCTGTCACTCTAGTGGTAGCGTGAGACGGAGTCTACAACCCACACAAGTGGCTCAGGTAGTGCAGCTCATCCAGGGTGGCACATCAATGCGAGCTGTGGCAAGAAGGTTTGCTGTGTCTGTCAGCGTAGTGTCCAGAGCATGGAGGCGCTACCAGGAGACAGGCCAGTACATCAGGAGACGTGGAGGAGGCTGTAGGAGGGCAACAACCCAGCATCAGGACCGCTACCTCCACCTTTGTGCAAGGAGGGAGAGGAGGAGCATTGCCAAAGCCCTACAAAATGACCTCCAGCGGGCCACAAATGTGCATGTGGCTGCTCAAACTGTCAGAAACAGACTCCATGAGGGTGGTATGAGGGCCCGACGTCCACAGGTGGGGGTGGTGCTTACAGCCCAACACCTGAGAGAGAGAGAATAACATTATTGGAAGGGACATTGGAGGTCTTCTAGTCCAACCCACTGCCCAGACAGAAGACCCCCATGCCGTTTGGGACAAACAGCTGTTCAGTCTCTTCTTAAAAAATAGAATATTGCATCCCTTGGGATGTTCATGGTCCCTGCAGCCCAAATGAGGACCTTAAAGTTCCACCAAAGGATATTTTGTTTAACTCTGATTTAAAATAAATCCATCATGCAATATTTCCATTTTAGAGCCATGAAAATCCATCCTTTAGAGCAGCATTTCTCAATCTCACAACTTTAAACAACTCCGACTCCCAGCATTCCCCAGCTACTAAGTTAAGATGTACGGATTTCAACTCCCAGAATGTCTCAGCTATTGAATTAAGAGGTGGAGACTACAACTCCCAGAATGCCTCAGCTCTGGAGTTTAGAGGTGGAGACTACAACTCCCAGAATGCCTCAGCTCTGGAGTTTAGAAGTGGAGACTACAACTCCCAGAATGCCTCAGCTCTGGAGTTTAGAGGTGGAGACTACAACTCCCAGAATGCCACAGCTCTGGAGTTTAGAGGTGGAGACTACAACTCCCAGAATGCCACAGCTCTGGAGTTTAGAGGTGGAGACTACAACTCCCAGAATGCCACAGCTCTGGAGTTTAGAGGTGGAGACTACAACTCCCAGAATGCCTCAGCTCTGGAGTTTAGAGGTGGAGACTACAACTCCCCAGAATGCCTCAGCTCTGGAGTTTAGAAGTGGAGACTACAACTCCCAGAATGCCACAGCTCTGGAGTTTAGAGGTGGAGACTACAACTCCCAGAATGCCTCAGCTCTGGAGTTTAGAGGTGGAGACTACAACTCCCAGAATGCCTCAGCTCTGGAGTTTAGAGGTGGAGACTACAACTCCCAGAATGCCACAGCTCTGGAGTTTAGAGGTGGAGACTACAACTCCCAGAATGCCTCAGCTCTGGAGTTTAGAGGTGGAGACTACAACTCCCAGAATGCCTCAGCTCTGGAGTTTAGAGGTGGAGACTACAACTCCCAGAATGCCACAGCTCTGGAGTTTAGAGGTGGAGACTACAACTCCCAGAATGCCTCAGCTCTGGAGTTTAGAGGTGGAGACTACAACTCCCAGAATGCCACAGCTCTGGAGTTTAGAGGTGGAGACTACAACTCCCAGAATGCCTCAGCTCTGGAGTTTAGAGGTGGAGACTACAACTCCCAGAATGCCTCAGCTCTGGAGTTTAGAGGTGGAGACTACAACTCCCAGAATGCCTCAGCTCTGGAGTTTAGAGGTGGAGACTACAACTCCCAGAATGCCACAGCTCTGGAGTTTAGAGGTGGAGACTACAACTCCCAGAATGCCTCAGCTCTGGAGTTTAGAGGTGGAGACTACAACTCCCAGAATGCCTCAGCTCTGGAGTTTAAAGGTGGAGACTACAACTCCCAGAATGCCACAGCTCTGGAGTTTAGAGGTGGAGACTACAACTCCCAGAATGCCTCAGCTCTGGAGTTTAGAGGTGGAGACTACAACTCCCAGAATGCCACAGCTCTGGAGTTTAGAGGTGGAGACTACAACTCCCAGAATGCCACAGCTCTGGAGTTTAGAGGTGGAGACTACAACTCCCAGAATGCCACAGCTACTAAGTTAAGATGTGCAGACTTCAACTCCCAGCATTCCCCAGCTATCAAGTTAAGAGATAGAGACTACAACTCCCAAGATACTTCGGCCAACCTTTCAAGAGACACAGACTCCAACTCCCAGCATTCCCCAGCCAGTCAGGCTGGCTGGGGATGCTGGGAGTTGAAGTCTGCACCTCTTAAAGTCGCAGCTATTGAGAAATGTCGCTTGTTAGAGAATCAAAGAGCAGTAAAGACACTTAAATACATTTCACCTGGACAGTAAACTTATTTTTAAAATTAGAAAAAACTGTATATTTGTGGTGTCTGCTAGCATTTGCTCCTGAGTCCCGGCCCTTGTTGCTTCTTGGAACACCTCTGCATCACCTGTTTTACACCTGCCTTGTTTTCCTGCCCCAGAAGCTCTCCGCATGGGCTCCTACTTTGCAACCTGTTGCAATGAAACTATGCAGACCCCCAAAAAACGTATTAGGAAGCTAACAGCTGCAATTGCTCAACGAGCATCAATCTTGGTTAGTTCTCTCTTGTTCTGGAAAAACTGGGGGAAGAAATGATAAAATTGCGGGATGGATTTATTTTAAATCAGAGTTAAACAAAATATCCTTTTGATGGAACCTTTTTTTTTTTGAAAACAATTTTATTGTTTTTTTAACAAACAAACAAACTAGACAAAACATAAAAACATCAGCTCTCATCCATACTTATGTACAAACAGTGTGTCGGTTGGTTCATCAGTTTTGTGCATACGTTTCGTAGTCATAATTTACAATTACCTTACATAATAACTCTTATTATCAATCCAAACTTATCTAACCTCATATCATTATATAAAAAAAGATTTGACTATACTTTTATTCGGTCATGCCTTATGAGATAACTATGATTAAAATAATTTATTCTGTAACAAATCATATAATCGTACCAATTCTATCCTAAAAAAGAAAAACATTTTATAAATATAATATCAGATACCAGAAAAAAAAGTAAAATCAATAATATTCCTCATTGTCTAACATTCCAAATATTCTATTTTTGTATTTCATCATCCAACCATTGATAGAAAAGGTCCCAAATTATATAAAATTGTTTCTCTTCTTGCTCTCTAATTTCAAATGTCAATCTACTCATCTCAGCACGTTGCAATATTTTCTTGATAACTTCCTCCTGCGATGGAATTTTGTCATTTTTCCAATTTTTGCAAATACAATCCTAGCCGCAGTTAATACATTCACAATCAAATATTTCAAATCTTTACTATAAACATCTGGTAGGATTCCCAATAAGAAGAGTTCCGGTTTCAAGTCTATATGCTTCTTTGTCATTTTTTCCAACCACATGCAATTTTGGTCCAATATTTTCTAGCATCCTCGCAAGTCCAACACATATGGTAGTATGAACCAGGTTTCTGATGACATTTCCAACATTTTTCCGATTTGTTCTTGAACATTCTTGCTATCCTTGTCAGGGGAAAGTGCCACCTGTAAAACATCTTATACAAGTTTTCTTTATAAGCTGTAGACATTGTCATTTTATAGTTTTGCAACCATAATTTCTGCCATTTCTCTAAGTCAATCCCATATTGAAAATTCCTCCCCCAGGCAATCATAGTTTCTTTGACTTGTTCTTCCTCTAATTTAATTTCCAATAAGTAACCATATAATTTTTTAATCACCTTTTCATCGGTACCCATCAAAATCTTATCTAAATCAGTCTGTTTATCATAAAATCCCTCTGTTTTGGAATCTTCATCATACCTTGAGTGTATTTGCGCATATGAAAACCAATTCATCTGTATACCTTGTTCCTTTAATTTTTGTATCGATTTAAGTTCACCCTTTTCATCTAGTAATTCCCCATATCTAACTGTTTGTTCCTTTTTATAGATTATAGGATAAGAAAAAGCTTCTATCGTCGATAACCAAACTGGGATTTTCAAATAACATTGTTTTTATCTTCTCCAGTTTAGCCACAAAGACTCCGTATATAGTGTCTTCTAAAATAGCCCTGTGTTTTGGTTCCCTTATACCATAGAAAGGCATGCCAACCCAACAACAAATCATGACCTTCTAGTATCAACAATCTAGTCTTCCTTAATGTTATCCATTCTTTAATCCACGTCAAAATATCCTTTTGATGGAACCTTAAGGTCCTCATTTGGGCTGCAGGGACCATGAACATCCCAAGGGATGCAATATTCTATTTTTTAAGAAGAGACTGAACAGCTGTTTGTCCCAAATGGCATGGGGGTCTTCTGTCTGAGCAGTGGGTTGGACTAGAAGACCTCCAATGTCCCTTCCAATAATGTTATTCTCTCTCTTTCTCTGTCTCTCTCTTTCTTTCCATCTCTTTCTCTTTCCCTCTCTCTGTGTATCTCTCCTCTCCCTTTCTCTGTCTCTTTCTTCCCATCATTCTCTTTCCCTCTCTCTCTGTCTCTCTCCTCTCCCTTTCTCTGTCTCTCTCTTTCTTTCCATCTCTTTCTCTTTCCCTCTCTCTCTGTGTATCTCTCCTCTCCCTTTCTCTGTCTCTATCTCTGTCTCTCTCTCTCTCCTCCACTTCTTTCCCTCTCTATGTCTCTCTCCTTCTCTCCCTTTCTCTTCCTCTCTGTCTCACAATCTCTGCCCCCTTTTTCTCTCTCTCCCTCTGTTTCTCTATCTCTCCTTCTCTCCCTTTCTGTCTCATTCTTTCTCTCTCCTCTTCTCCATCTCTTTCCCTCTGTGTGTGTCTCTTGCCATCTG
>NC_142008.1:125276997-125290515 GCF_049901715.1 Pseudonaja textilis | reverse complement strand
CAACGGCACTGAAAACAAATAGCTTATGACCAATCCTCACACTTATGACCATTTATTTAGGGACCATTCCAAGTTGCAAAGGCACTGAAAACAAGTGACTTATGGCCAGTCCTCGCACTTATGACCATTTATTTAGGGACCATTCCAAGTTGCAACGGCACTGAAAACAACTGACATGGCCAGTCTTCACCTGTACGACTGTTACTTTAGTGACCATTCCAAGTTATAACAGCACTGGAAAAAGAATGGCAGCTAGAGGTTTAGTCACCATTCCGATTTCCAATGGCAGTAAAAAAAAAAACCTAACTTATGACCAGTCCTCACACTTATGACCATTTATTTAGGGACCATTTCAAGTTATAACAGCACTGGAAAAAGAATGGCAGCTATACAGCTGATCCGTAATTTAGTTGACCGTTCCGATTTCCAATGGCAGTAAAAAAAAGAAAGCCCTGACTTATGACCAGTCCTCACACTTACGACCTTGGCAGCATCCCAACAGCCACATGATTGAAATCCCGACAACTTGGCAAAACCGGCTCTTTGCAATCTCCGCCGCCCGCAAAGTCGCTGGAGGGAACCGGATTCGCGGAACAACCATCCGGTTCACTTAACAACCGCAGCAAATTCTCAAAACTGGGCGCGACTTGCTTCACCCGCCGTCCAGCAAGGGCTGTTCCGATTCCCATCAGCGTTGTAAGCCGAGGACTCCCCTAGGGATCCTTTCGAAGTTAACCTTTTACTCCTCTTTGCATCTTCCGCTGCAGCTGTGCCATGCTTAGGGGAAGATAGACTGCAGCAGGACATGGAGGTTCCATCTAGTGGCCAGAGAGGTCTCCGTTCTCCATCTACTGACGTGACCCAAAACAGAACAAAAATTATTCTCTCCGCAACCACAATATATATATATATATATTGTGGTTGCAGAGAGAATAATTTAATAATTTAATTATATATATATATATATATTGTGTCGTAGGCCACAAAATTAGATCAGCCCGAGCGTTTATTTACAGCTTTTTATAAGGTAGGACTCCTCCAAATTCTTAGAGAGGTTCCCCTCTCAAATACCGTCACTTTTGACAACTTTAAGATGGGTGGGCTTCAACCTTCAGAAATCCTTGGCAACAATGCGTTCCCCCTTATTCAGATAACAGATAATCAGAGTCGGAAGGGACCTTGGAGGTCATCTAGTCCAACCCGCCTCTTCCCAAGCGGGAGACCCTACACCTTTTCTGACAGAAGGCAGTCCAGTCTCTTCCTGAAAGCCTCCAGGGATGAAGCTCCCACAACTTCCGAAGGCAGCTTCTGCTCCACTGAACATAGAATACCAGAGTCGGGAGGGATCTTGTAGGTCATCTAGTCCAACCCGCACCCCACCCTACACCATTTCTGACCGATGGCAGTCCAGTCTCTTCTTGAAGGTGATTCCGGGCGTCTAGTCCATCTAGTCATCTAGTCCAACCCCCCCACCCCACCCCTACGCGACCACGAAACTAAGGAAACTACGCACGCACGCATGTTAATTCCCCGCTGCTCTGCCTCGTGAAGGAAAACCAAGCCCTGATTAACTGTCCTGACCTTTCGGGCCAGTACGGGACATCTAAATTAAATCCATTTGCATAAAGAGACCGGCCCCGGCTGTCCTGCCGTGGCCTGGGGACAATTCCTTTATCACATTATGCAAGAAAAGAGCGGACGTTGGCGCTTGTGAAAGATACACACGCAGGTTTGGCGGGGGCTTTTACGGGGTGATGACTCGGAGTGTAACACAACCGTAACATCATCCAAATGTCCTTTAATGCCTCCAGCTTGGCCCCACTCTTCGAATAATTCTCTGCGGGAGATGAAACTTACGCAAAGATTAGCCTTCAAAAGAAAGCAATGCAGTCCGAACTCAATGAGCGGAGGGATGTGAAATAAATTTTAAAAAAAACACCAAAACAAACTATAATGCAGGAATTTCCACCGCGAACCCGGAAAAGTAATTACCGACTTCAAGGAGATGACAAGGCACGGTCTGTTGGAAGGACGCCAACCACGATCACTTCAGTCCCAAAATAACACACGCTTTGCTTCTGGCAACGCTGTGTTTGTAACCGTCTCTCTTATATACTAGTCTTCCCAGCTGCAACCAATGAGGGGGTTCAGGGCCACTTCCTCTCTCGTAAGCCATGTTGCTCCCTTCTCCGTTCCTCCCTGCGTGTCCTAGGATGCAGAGGGGATGGGCCTGGTTCTTCCTCTGATTCTGCCCTTCCCCAGCCTCCTCCATAACCTCCGGAGAACCACACCTCCACTCCCTGTCGGTTGTTCCTCCTCTCCCTCAGAGTCTGACTCTAACAAGGGGCCTCCATGTTGACTTTTTTGCCCTCCAGGGGGTGTAACTCCCCTGTTCCTAATCAAAGGTAGTCTTTGATGATTCCAGTTCCTAACTTGTCTCTCTGTCCCATGTTGGGAAACTACCGGGCCAGGCAGAGAAGAGGCGTCAAGTGGGGATGTAGCCTTGCATCCTTGCACAGCTGGAAGTGGCACCAGCCTAATCCCCCCAAAGAGCTAGAAAGCCTTATTTTATTTATTACATTTACTAGCTCGATCCCCGTGCTTCGCTACGAAACCAGGTGGTTGGGCTTAGTTTCTGGGGAAGGAAAATAAGGAAAAAAATAATTCTGCCTCTGCCTCCCAGCATCCATCGGAATTCATCTGGCTAGTGTCCTGTCCGTGTGTGCGAGAGAGGGGAGGGCTGTTTGGAAACTGAAAGAGTATTTGCTATGGGAGCAAGAAGGAGACAGCGAGGAGCCTGGGCATGGCTTAGCTCAACTGTTCTGTCCGAAAGCTGCTTGGTGCTGCTGTGAAACTGAAACTCATTTATTATTATTATTATTATTATTATTATTATTATTATTATTATTATTATTATTATTATTATTATTGGAAATACTCTAAATGCTCTGGTGGTCATTTTGAAAAATCCTTTCTTAGTGAGCCCCTAGAAGCCAAGAGTGCCAAATTTCAAGTTTGTAGGCTTTATGGTTGTGGAGATTTTGTGATGGTGTGTGAGGGGTATTTCGCATATATATATTATCTATCTATATTTGATAGATAGATAAATAGATAGATAGAGATGATAGAGAGATATAGAGATAGATGATTGATAGATATAGATAGATATAGATGATAGATGTAGATCAGCGATAGATAGATAGATAGATAGATAGATAGATAGATAGATAGATAGATAGGGATGTAGACAGACAGACAGACAGACAGACAGAGAGCCCCTAGAAGCCAAGAGGAACATATGTGCCAAATTTCAAGTTTGTAGGTTTTACAGTTCTGGAGATTTTGTGATGTTGCGCGAGGGGTCTTTCACTTTTATATAGAGATAGATTTATTAAATGTATTGGTTTAGAATATAACCTTATCTGGTTGTTTCCAACGGAAGGCCGGCAGTCGGGACCATGACTTTTACTATAGGTAGCCCTCAACTTATTCATTTTAGTGACCCAAGTGACAACGGCCCTGACGAAACATGACGTGGGACTGGTTTTTCCACCCAACCGTTCAGCTGGTTCGGACTGGTTCTGCAGAACTGGTAGCAGAAAGTTTGAGTAGTTTGGAGAACCAGCGAATACCACCTCAGGCTAGCCCATCGCCCGGTCGCCGCACCCGGCATAGCACACCGTGTGGCTCCTCGCTTGCGTTAACAGCATCCAAAGTCTCGACAACCGATTCATCTTTACAACCGGCGCAGTGTTCTGGGTCCTGTGATTTTCCCCCGTTTTGTGACCTCCCGAAAACCGAGGTCAACGGGGATGCCAAATTCACGGAACAACAGGGTTACTACAACTCCACAACGGCACTGACGCACCTAAGAATGGTGGCAAGAAAGCCTATAAAAGGGAACAAAGCCCGCTCGGCAAATGTCTCGCTTAGCAAACAGCGCTTAATTGTGGTTGTAAGTCAAGGACCACCTGTATCTAAGAACACTATTGCAGTAAAGCTTGGTGATGTGAAGACTGGCGGACTTCAACTCCCAGAATTCCCCAACCTGTTCTGACCTCACAGAGCATGAAGCCAATAAATTCCTTTTATTGAATTTACAGTGAATTCCTCTCCAGCAAAGTCCCAGCCAACAATCTCTCAAGATATTGCACAATTACTGACCCTTATCAGGCCTGGAGAGTTGCCAGGCCGATACCTTTCAGATGCCACACTGTAGCAGACAATACTGGGCAAGAATGCAGGAACAGGTCTTCTTCACCTAAAGGAACAAACTGTCTCCTGCAAAAGCCCCCTCCCCTTTTGTTCCTCTTTTAATCCCTACGGCTTTACTCCCAAGTCGACCCTTGCTCCTCAGCTGTTTCCTTTCTTCTGGCAGCTCTGTGCATGCGCACACTGGAACAGGCTCCAGCTGTTCTTCTGCCTCACTGATGTCTGACTCTAAAGGCAGCTGATAACTGTCGGACGGCCCTAGCCCCATCTCTGCCTCTTGTTCCTCAGCTGTTCCCTTCTTCTGGCAGCTCTGTGCATGAGCACACTGGGAACAGGCTCCAGCTGTTCTTCTCCACTGATCTCCAGCTCTGAAGCCAGCTGATAACTGTCAGACGGCCCTGGCCCCATCTCTGCCTCTGATGCAGAGCACTTGTCTGAGCCTTCCTCATCCTCCAGGACTGGCTCAGGCTCCTCCCCAACCTCCTCACTGTCCAAGTCTGCCGCCAGTGTGCCACAACACCTGCCAGCTCTTCTTCCACTTTGCCGAACTTGAGATATATTATGGCTTCTACCGTACATTCTCATCGTCTATTAGGAAAGTTAACCGATCCACACACAAAAATGCGAAAAAATAGCCTAACCACGTTTGTTCTCATCTTATCCGTGTTGAATTCTGGTAAAACCATGGCTGGCTGGGGAATTCTGGATGTTGACGTGGGCAGGGGTCTCCCAAAGAAGACCCTGGTAATCTCCGGCCCTGGATGTAGATACTTTGTGGACATGATCACAACAGAAGCGGAGGCCATGTTTGCAATTTAGCACAGGGAGGCCTACCTCACAAGGTGCTTGTCAAGGAAACATCACGGCCATGAAACATTCTCAAGTCTCCCCCGGGAAGCTGATAAAATATATTTTCATTAGCACAGATCCGTCCTTTGTTTGGCCCTGACTCTCAACAGGAGAGGAAGCACAATAAGTTAAAAGTTGCCATGCTGTAAAATCGGCATTAAAAAAAAAAAAAAGATTACCAGAGTCTTTCCGTATTGTTTCCCAAAAAATATGACCTACTCTGACAGTAAGGGCTAGCTTGATTTTTTTACACATACATCCCAAATAAGCCCTAATGAAGATCCCACCTACTGGAATGGATACCCAGACAACAGGATGTTTATGAAGCACTAAGAAAAGTAGCCTGTTTTCCTGAAAATACGACCTACCGTGTAAGTAAGTCTTAGCTTGATTTATTACACGTAAGCCCAATATAAGCCCTACCCCCAAAATAAGCCCTAATGAAGATCCCACCCACTCGAATGGATACCCAGACAACAGGATGTTTATGAAGCACTAAGAAAAGTAGCCTGTTTTCCTGAAAATATGACCTACCGTGTAAGTAAATCTTAGCTTGATTTATTACACGTGAGCCCAATATAAGCCCTACCCCCAAAATAAGCCCTAATGAAGATCCCACTCACTCGAATGGATACCCAGACAACAGGATGTTTATGAAGGACTAAGAAAGGTAGCCTGTTTCCCTGAAAATATGACCTACCCTGAAAGTAAGGCCTAGCTTGATTTTTTTACACGCAATATAACCCCTACCCCCCAAAATCAGCCCTAATGAAGATCCACTCCAGAATGGACAGGTAAATTAAACTAGTGTGGGGATTTGGGGGGAGAGAGTGGAGCTGCCCTACTACTTACCTTTGGACAGGTGTAGCCAGGCCTTTCACCCCCCAACACCTGCCTGGCCAGCCCATTTCTTCGGCAGCCGGCAAAGCTTTCCTGAAGGCCTCTGTGGCTGATAACAAAGCTCCGGATCGATCCAGAGTTATCGGCTGTTATCGGCTGCAGAAGCCTTCAAGAAAGCCTTGCCGGCCACAGAATAATGACTTCTGGAAGGAGGCCGGGGGCGATGCGTGTAAGTGAGGTTAGTCCATGGAGGACATCCTGCCCAAAATAAGACCTGGTGCCTTTTTGGGTGGCCAACAATAAAACAAAATAAGACAGGGTCTTATTTTGGGGAAAACACAGGTTGTTGGCATGCTTAAAAATTATAAAAAGGGAAATTTTTCCCCCATGTCCAGAATGAAGCAGGATTCGGCCTTGGGTGGGATGGGGTACCACCAGGAAATCCTGGGCAGGAGTCTAGTGGTGGTATTCTACCGGTTCAGCCCGGTTCACGTGAACCAGTAGTAAAAAATGCTACCATTCGGCTGAACTGGTAATAAAAAGAACAGCTACTGGTTTGCCTGAATCAGTATTTCTTTTTTTCCCTTTTCCTCCTATTAACCAGCTATTCCAGTGACCAGCTGTTCCGATGAGCAGCTGTTCCGGTGACCAGCTGTTCTGACGACCAGCTGTTCCAATGATCAGCTGTTCAGACAAGCAGCTGTTCAGACAAGCAGCTGTTCCGACAAGCAGCTGTTCCGACGATCAGCTGTTTTGAAAAGCAGCTGTTCCGATGATCAGCTGTTCAGACAAGCAGCTGTTCTGACAAGCAGCTGTTCCGACGATCAGCTGTTTTGAAAAGCAGCTGTTCCGATGATCAGCTGTTCAGACAAGCAGCTGTTCTGACAAGCAGCTGTTCCGACGAGCAGCTGTTTTGAAAAGCAGCTGTTCCGATGATCAGCTGTTCAGACAAGCAGCTGTTCTGACAAGCAGCTGTTCCGACGAGCAGCTGTTCTGATGATCAGCTGTGCCAGGATCACCCTCACTGTCTTACTACTTCACCCAGAAGGCTTCCCCGAGGCCCAGGAGGCGAAAAGGGGCACGTGGAGGGGGTGCTACAAAAAGCCACACCCATTACAGAATACGGATTAACAGAGTTGGAAGGGACCTTGTCCCCTCATCTAGTCCAAACCCCTGTCCAAAGCAAGAGACCCCCACACCATTTCTGATATCGATGGAAAGACAACCCCTCCAAATTGAGGAATTCATGAAGGGACAGTCTCCATCTTGGCCTTTTTGCCCTCCTTCCTTCTTGTGCTCATCCGTGAGTTTTGTTTTGTTTTGTTTCTTACAACAGGTAGAACGTTGCATCAAACTCTGAGGAAGTTTTAAGCAAGACTGCGGGAAAATCCCTCTGAATATCCCTGCTTTGGGGAGGAAGGACGAAGTAAAGAGCCCAGAACTCCGGAAGGTCTGGACAAAAAGCCGGCTGGGTGACTTTGGGTCAATCACCAGGAGACTGGGAGTTGTAGTCCCACCTTAGGCACAGACGCTGATTGGGTGTTTTTGGGCCTATCACTAGGAGACTGGGAGTTATAGTCTCACCATAGATGTGAAAGCTGGCTGGGTGACTTTGGATCAAACACCAGGAAATGGTGAGTTCTAGTTCTGCCTTAGGTATCAAAGTCAGCTGGGTGTCTTTGGGCCAATCACCAGGAGACGGGGAGTTCTAGTCCCACTATCATCACAAAAGCCAGTTGGGTGACTTTGGGCCAGTCGCTCCCTCTCTGCCCAATCCACCTCACAGGGTTGTTGTAGTGGGGAAAATAGGATGAGGAAAGACGCCTATGTATTGTTGTCACCTTGAGTTGACTTATAAAGTAGTGAAGACAGGAGAGAAAAATGACAAAAAAATAAAAATAAATAAAACAAAAACAGACTAACAATCACTTTACTTTCAACTTGCACGTCCCTCCCTTTTAGGACAACTCCCAATTTACACCCCAGGCTTTCCCCAGGGCGCATACTTAGCGTGCAAGATTTCAAGGCATGCCCCGCCCCGTTTTCCACACAGCTGCCCCCTCTTGGCCCCACCTCGGGGCCATGCGCCCCCCCATCAACATCGTCCCTGTCACCCCCAAGCCCATCGTCCCCGTCCCCGTACAGATACCTCTCAGCAGGGCAGAGCGAAGGCTACACGTGTCGATGGGCTGCGTGGAAAAGGTTGCATGAGGGTGGAGGTCATGAGTGGGGGAGGGGCAGCACGCAACGCACCAAGCCATGCCCTGTCATGCTCACACATGCATGCAGAGAGGAGACAGAGCCGCTGCAGGCACATAGACTTATGAGGGACACACATACACCCCGTCTGGGGTTTTTTTTTTTTGCTCGCAGACATTTCATGAACCAACGAGGTAACAACATCCGTGCAGGAGGGAGTGCGGTGTTAATTCTCTTTTACAAAGGTAGTCCTCGACATACGACACACACCCCCACCAACTGAGCCCCCAAAATGCATGTGGTTAAAGAGACAGACACGGCTGGAGTGGGAGTTTTCCCACCACATTTGTTTAAGGGGATTCCTGCCATCGCTAAATGAGTCCCATGGCCATTAAGTGAAGCAGACTTTGCTTGTCAGAAGGTTGCCTGACACCCCCCACACGTGACCATCATAGGGGATTGCCTGACACACACCCCCCGATGCGACCATCATAAATGTGAGCTGGTTGTCAAGGATCCGAACGTAAATTGTGTGGCCGTGGTGAGCGTCGTAAGTGTGAAACACGGTCATAAGCATTTTTTTCCCCCAGAGATGTTGTAACTTTGCATGGTCCACTAGATCAGTGGTGGGATTACAATCCTTGAACAACCGGTTCTCCGCCTGTCATGAATTCTCCCAACAACCGGGTCTCTCAAACCGCTGCGAACCGGCTGAATCCCATTGCTGCACTAGATGAACTATTGTAAGTTGAGGGCCTTACGAACCTATGCTATGCACAGCCATTTCCCCTGGCACGTGAGAGCTCACCCAGGAGAGCCGCTGCCCGACAGCTGATTGTCGGGTACCTGGTGCGCATGCGTGTGGGAGGGTCGTGCGTGCATGCGCAGACGCATGGCACACGGTGGAGGAATTGCGCATGTGCAAAGATGCATGGTACATGGCTGGGGAAATTGCACACACATGCGCAGAGATTCATGGCACGTGGCTGGGGGAATCATGCGTGCATGTGCAGAGATGCACGGCACACGGTGGAGGGTCATGCACACATGTGCAGAGATACATGGCCCGCGGTGGGGGAAATCATGCGTGCATGCGCAGAGATGCATGGCACGTGGCGCAGGAATCGTGCACACAGGTGCAGAGATGCACGGCACAATGGGATTGCATGCACCTGTGTGTGCGGGGGTGGGGGTGGGGGCCAGCACGCATTGCCTTCTGGGTCCTGGCACGCGAGCGTGAGCGCACAAGCGCACGCACAATTATGAGCGAGGGAGCTGAAAAAGGTTTGCCACCACAGATATAGAGTAACTCCTCTTGACAGTACATGTGGGGTGTGTGTGAGATTTTGGTCTCGGTAGTTAGTTATGCCATGAGTTGTTAGGTTGGTCTAGAAGACCTCTAATGGTCCCTTCCAACTCGATTCTCCTGTAACAGGTCACCCTCGACTTACGGCCACAAATGGAGCCCCACATTGCTGGAGTTAAGAGAGACATTTGTTGAAGTGCCCCCGATTTTACCACTGTTGTTAAGTGAATCTGGCTCGACGGTCCAAAGGCCTGACGGTCACAAAAGGGGGAATCACATGCCCTTGGGACCCTGCGGCCATCGTAAGTGTTGAATTTTGTTCGCATGACAACAGGGAGGGCTGCAAAGGTTGTCACTCTGGAAAACTGTCCCAAGCCGCATTTATCAGGGCTGTGGGTTCAAATGGTCACTAAAACGAAGTTGTTGTAAGTCGAGGTATTAAGGTACGGCTGTATTGTTTTTCACTTGATTGTTTGCCTGGTGTTCATCCCTGCTTATCTATGTCCCCAACTTCATTGAGTGATCATTCAAAGTTACAACGGCCGTGAGAAAAATGACTTACAGCCAGTCCTCACATTTATGACTATTGCACATCCCCATGGTCATGTGATAAAAATTTAGCCGCTTAGCAAACAGCATGTTATTTGCAGCCTCTGAAGTCATCGATCACCATTTGCAACATCCCAGTGGGCGTCCAGCAAAGAAAGCCAATGAGGGGAAGGCCGATTCACTTAACAACAGATCAAAATCCGGGCGCTTGTTGACCGGCATGTATTTATGATGTGGTGCAGCGGCCTAGAGGTGGAGCTCTCGCTTCACAATCCGGAGTGAGTTCGATCCTAACTAGAGACAGATATTTCTCTCTCTCTGGGCACAATGAGAATAATATCTGCCGAACAAAACTCCACCCTGGCGACAGGAAAGGCATCTGGCCATTAAAACACTCAGTATTTATGATGTGATGCAGTGGCCTAGTGGAGCTCTCGCCTCACAATCTGGAGGCTGTGAGTTCGATCCTAGCTAGAGGCAGATATTTCTTTTTCTCTGGGCATGATGAGAATAATATCTGCCGAACAAAACTCCACCCTGGTGACAGGAAAGGCATCCAGCCATTAAAACACTCAGTTGCCCAGACTTCACCCCGCAAGGGATTATTACAAGAAGAGGATGATGGATTTATGACAGTTGCGATGTCCCAGGTCATGCAATTGCCGGTTGTGACCCTTGACAACCAGTTTCTGATAAGCAAAAGTTCAACTGGTTCATTTAATGACCATGTGCTTCACTTAACAAACTGTAATGATTTGCTTTGTGGCTGTGGCAAAACCTCGTAAAATCAAGGCGGGCTCACTGAAATGACTGTCTTGCTTAGCAACGGAAATTCTGGTCCCAATTGGGGTCGAGAATTGCCAAGAGTCTGTTGGAGAGGACTGTGCCTGGATCGATTTGTTTCTTCTGGGCTTTTGCACTGTCTCTTTTGAATGGCGTGTAAATGTGGTTTATATCTATGTGTTTGTCGATGGTTAACTTGATGAGTAATTTCTACTGATGGCTAATTTTCCTGACTAAATTATGCTTAATTCCCTCATATTTTTGGATTTAGCTTGGCCAGAGAGGCTTACAGTTGTGCCCTGCAAGTTGTGTGCCCATCTGCCCCACACATAGTGGCAGTTGCAACCCCTACGTTATATGCTCGAGTGGTGTGCAAACATGGGTTCTCTCTATGTGTAGTTGATGGCAAATTTGAAGACCTTTCAAGAATTCCCTAACAGTTTTTTGGGGATTTAGCTTTGTCAAGGATGCTCACAGATTCCCAGTTGTAATGATGGTTGAGTTTGTCCATGGGTTGTGACATTAAGGTATTTTCATTGTGTCTACTGACTGGTAATTGGTGTACATGGATGCGCTCTGTTTGTCTTCTGCCTGCCTGTCCGACATAGTGGCAATTACCGTCCCTACAATGTATATTCTAGGGCTTTATTGTCTGTTTTGAATGGTGTGTAAACATAGAATCTCCCTATGTGTCAGTGGATGGCAGATTTGAATGCCAACCTTTTAAGAATTCTCTAGCAATTTTGGATTTAGCTTGTCCCAGGGCCTCCCGCTTAATCCCTATGTTCTAGGGCAGCAGTTGCCATGTGAGAAAATTTTGATGGGTCCCAGAGAAATCTCACCCCCAGAGCACCCCCCAGCAATTAAAGCAATTAATCCAGGATGCACAGAAACACAACGCTTCCTGCCCACTCACTCTTTGCCCGGTAAACTTGCCTGCTAAATTGCTATTTTTCCTTTTTCCGACCATCAGCTGTTCTTCTGTGCCGGGAGATTTAGATTAGCTAGGAAGCAGGAAACGGTTGGATTTCTTGCTTTCTAGCTAGTCTTTAGATCTTCAGCTCTGCTTTTAAGCAGAGCCGAACCTCCCTTAGGACTGAAGGTTCTATTATTCCGTGCAGACTCACAGCAAGCAAATTTGAGAGACTGAGGTAGCCGATGGCAGATAGATAGATCACTGAATGGTTCTGTGAGCAACTCAGTCCGCCTGCCTGCTTTGCCTGATTTTGGATAAAAATTGCTTTTTTTAAAATAAAAAATTCAATATTTAAATTACACGGTGTGTTGTGAGTTAATTTTGTGAGTTTGCTTGCTAGCAAATTTTATGAGTTTGCTTGAAAGCAAATTTTATGTGACAGACTGAGCTAGCCGATGGCAGAGAGATCTCTGAATGAATCTGATTCTGTGAGCAACTCAATCTGCCTGCCTGCTTTGCCTCTTCTTTTGGGTAAAAATTGCTACTTTTTATTTAAAAAAATCAATATTTATATAATATTTACATACAAGCCATGCCCAGCCAGTCACATGACTACCATGCCACACCCACAAGTTAGGCCACACCCGCAGAACCGGTTAGTGGTCCCTGGGATTTAAAATTATGAGTTTGGTGGTCCCCGAGGTCCCATAGGTTGGCGACCCCTGCTCTAGGGCTTTATTGTCTCTTTTGAATGGTGGGTAAACATGGAATCTCTCTACGTGTCAGTGGATGACAAATTTGAATGCCAACCTTTTAAGAATTCTCTAGAATTTTTGAGTTTAGCTTCTCCTAGGGCCTCCTGCTTAATCCGTATGTTCTAGGGTTTTATTGTCTCTTTTGAATGATGTGTAAACATGGAATCTCTCTATGTGTCCCTGATGGCAAATGTGTTTCAATGACCTAACGTTCTTGGATTTAGTGTGGGTTAGGAATGTCACACATTCCCAGTTGAAATAATGGTTGAGTTTGTCCATGGGTTGTGAGATTAAGGAGTTTTCATTGTGACTTCTGACTGCTAGTTGTAGCTCATGGTTGGGCTCTGCTAGTTGTCTGCCTGCCTGTCCCACATGGGTGGTGGTTACAGTCCCTACATTGTATGTTTTAGGCCAGTGGTGGCTAACCTTTTTGGGCTCCTGTGCCAAAAATTGTGTGTGCGCTCACGCTTGCGTGCCAGCACCCAGAAGGTAATGCGTGCGCCCCCCATGTCCGCTGCGCATGCCCCCTTACCTGCACTACATGCCTCCCAGCTGATTTTCGGCCTCCCAGAGCCTCAAAGGAAGCCTTCACAGGCCGAAAAATGGACCTGTTTGGTCACTTCCGGTATTTCCAGAAATACCAGAAGTGACAAAACGGGCCTGTTTTTCGGCCTCCCAAGGCTGCAGAAGCTTCCCTCGAGCCTCTGGGAGGCCAAAAGCGGCCTCAAACGGGCCGAAAATCAGCTGGCACATGCATGTGCATTGCAGGTAAGTTTGGCTGGGGCTTGTCTGCCTGCACAAATGGCTCTGTGTACCATAAGTTCGCCATCACTGTTCTAGGCTTTATTGTCTCTTTTGAATGGTGTGTAAACAGGGATTTTCTCTATGTGTTAGTGGATGGCAAACTTGAACGTTTCAGGAATTCTCTAGCATTTTGGGATTTAGTTTCGCTTAGGCTCTCCTGATTGAGTAGGAGGTGGACTAGAAGACCTCCAAGGCCCCTTCCAGCTTCTATTCTGATTGATTGATGTGGTCTAGGGCAAGGCCTCCTGCTCCAAGAGGCTGTGCCAATGTGACAAGTCTCACAAAGACTCACTTCTGGCGGAGTT
>NC_142008.1:125219497-125271997 GCF_049901715.1 Pseudonaja textilis | reverse complement strand
AGTTTTGTTCGGCAGATAGATATTCTCATCATGCCCGGAGAGAGAGAAATATCTGCCTCTCGCTAGAATCGAACTCACAGCCTCCAGATTGTGAGGCGAGAGCTCCACCACTAGGCCACTGCACCACGTCATAAATACTGAGGGTTTTAATGGCCGGATGCCTTACCTGTCACCAGGGCTGAGTTTTGTTTGACAGATTCTCATCTTGCTGAGAGAGAGAGAAATGTCTGCCTCTCGATAGGGTCGAACTCAAAATCTCCTGATTGTGAGGCGAGAGAGCCGGTTCGGCGGGCGTGGCTTGGCTTGGTGGGCGTGAATTGCCTAATGACTGGCCAGTGTGCAGTTTCCCCCACACCAGCTGAGTCTTTACTGCGCCCATCAGCTGAGCGGATCAAGAAGAGGAAAATGCAGGGCCAATCCTGCGCTTTTCTCTTAGTTGTCAACTAAAAAGATATTCTTTTGGTCTTTTTACTCCTTTGCCAGCAGAAAAGGAGTGTGGGAAAGAAGTACATTCCTCAAATGCTTCAGATAATTGCGAGGCAGCCGAAGCTGTTGGCGCGCAAGATTATAACTGGGGAGCATGATTGATGACTCTTGGCTATGGATGTGTCCCATTGGAGAATATACATCCAGGGGAGGTGGGAGGAAGACCAGGGTCAAGGATGAAATGAATGGTGGATTTTAGTATTGGCTGCACCCAGCTAACGACAACATGGTCGCTCCTAATAAATCATTTTTTTTACTCCGAGAGATGCGGCTAGAGACTTGTGATTTGAATGGGGGTGGATTTGTTGGAGCCCTAACATTAGTTTTCCCCTCCACTGATCATCAGCGGGTTTTTACTACCGGTTCGGCTGAACCGGTCCAAACTGGTAAGCATACCATCCCTATCGGCAGCTAACCGGTTGGAATTTCGAACAGTCCCCGAGCCGCCTGTCGTACCTTGCCTGTGTTTCACTTTTAACCAAGTCTGGATGAACAAACACTCCACAAAAGCGCAGCGAGGAACGACAAAACAACTGGAAAGCACAGCCTTCCAACTTGGCAGGAACACACAACACTTTTTTTGGTACGCTGCACCCCCGTTGCATGCCGCAAAGACAGAGGACACCACGAAAAAAATGCACATCGTGTACTTGCAATCGTATGCCGAACCAGCCATTGCGAAAGACAGTAAACACAAGCGCAGGGTTGTGCAAAAACCTTGGTTCATGCTTTTACCCCCTGGGAAGGAGCAACACAGCCACTTCTCGGCAACACAACACGAAATACAAAGCGGGACTCCGAGGCTGTCGAATTAGACGTGGCTTTGAAAAACAGGGGGCGCATTCCGACGAGGACGGGAAGTTTAACGGACAGGCCAGGGTTAAAATGCTGAGCATTGCCTTCATAACTCGACAGAATCGGAGGGCCTCTCAGAACGCCACACCGATTTTGCATGTTTTTTTCAACACACTGAACAACAAGCCAAGAACAACTGGCGCGAAGCCATGTTGTGTGGCGAGGAAAGCACCACACCGAAGCCAAAAAGAAGGGACATGCGCCACGAATGGGCCGCCCGCCTCCACCCCCCAAGGGACAGCGGCCCACGCCGGCCTCCGTGTGACGGGGATTCTCTGCACACACGACGCGGCCGACCTCGCCCGGAACCGCATTAACGGTAGTGTGTGAACTCAGACACAAATCTCAACGGACATGCACAACGGCCATCATGCCAGCCCATGGACTCCCGAGGAAGACCACGGTGGGTGCAGGTGTGTGGAAGGGTGGGTGGGGCCAGGTGTGCCAGTGGCGGCAGAACGGTGGCCCCTCTCCTGGACGGGGCACCCGTGCCTCCTCTTCCTACCTTGATGGGGGAGATGTGGGAGTGAGACACGTAGCCGTGGACGCTCTCGATCTGGGATAGGTTCTTCTCCGCCACGTGGACCAGCTCGGGGCCTTTACCTGGTTGGGGAGGTGGGCGGGGCTGTGCTCCAGCGGGGCTGTCTTCATCTTGGTAGCGATATTTCTGAAAGGAAAGGAAAGAGGTAGTAGAGACCTGTGGCCGCCAAGCGATGGGCCAGGGACCACCGGTGGTCCGCAAGGAAATTCTGGTGGTCCTCAAATGTGACCCCCAAAGCAATTAATCCAGGCTGCGCAGGAACACAAGGCTACGCCGCCCACATGACCTGTGGGAACACAAGGCTTGCATCACGAACAACACGAGGTAGTGGTGGGGGAAAGGCCAGGGGGGACTTGCCCCACGTGCCCCACACGCCTGGCCTGGCCACCGGGCTCCTTCTTTCCGCTTCTTTCTTCTTCTGCTTTTGGCTGCACGCAGGAAAGCAGCCGAAGTCTTTCTTTCTCTCCCCCAAACTCCGCCAGAAATGAGTCTTTGGGACCCTGCAAGGCCTCCTGCTCCAAGAGGCACAACAAGTCTCACCAAGACTCATTTCTGGCAGAGTTTGGGGAAAAAAGAAAGACTTTTTGCGCTTCTGCTGCTTTCCTTGCGTGCAGCCAAAAGTCTCTCTCCTCTCTCTCTCTCTCTCCTGCTGAGAACGGAGCTGGAGACGGTATCCTGTGATCCCAAATAAAGAACGATTGATCGGTAGGAAAACGGGCGAGGGATTTTCCTGCAGACTTTTTTGGGGGCGGGATTTGGGTCTGTGGGATTTGAAATGATGAGTTTGATGGTCCCGAGGTCCAAAAGATAGGCGACCCCGCTAGAGACCATCACCAAGGAATGACAGCCCCCCGCCGCCCCCGCCACCCGCCCCCTCACTGCCTGGCAAGGCCAGACGGTGGAGCAGGAGATACCAATTAAAAAAGAGAATATCTGTCACTCGGGGTTGAAGTGAGGGGTTCTCTGTAGGACTCTCTGAGCTGGGTGGTTTTCTCGCAGATGTTTTGTGACCCATCAAGGTAACATCATCAGTACTAGAAGGAAGCAGGGTTTAAGGAAAGAAGGAGAAGAGGAGGAGGAGGAGGAGGAGGAGGAGGAGGAGGAGGAGGAGGAGGAGGAGGAGGAGGACTGTGTGGGGTCCTTAGTGCTCTCTGAGCTTGGTGCTTTGCTTGCAGAAGTTTTATGACCCATCAAGGTAACATCATCAGTGCTAGAAGGGAGTTAGGTTGAGGAGGAGGAGGAGGAGGAGGAGGAGGAGGAGGAGGAGGAGGAGGAGGAGGAGGAAAAGTACTTTGGTGTCCTTGTTGTTCTTTGAACTTGAAGGTTTTCTTGCAGACATTATATGACCCAACTAGGAAACATCATCAGTAGTAGAAGGAAGGATTTAGGGAAAGGAAGAGGAGGAGAGGGGAGCAGTGGGGGGGGAGGAGGAGGAGGAGGAGGAGGAGGAGGAGGAGGAGGAGGAGGAGGAGGAGGAGGAGGAGGAGGAGGAGGAGTGTGCTTTTCTTGTTGACGTGTTATTACCCAAACTGCATAACATCATCGGGGCACTGATGATGTTACCTAGTTTGGAAATGAAATGTCTGCAAGAAAACACCTGCCTATCTTAGAGGGTTGGAAAAGTGGCGTAAACAGGCCGAATCCACCCTCCACATCTGGCTGACTCCCCCCCACCTTAACACCATCAAACTGCCATATCTGCCTATCTTAGAGGGCTGGGAAGGTGGAGTAAACAGGCCAAACCCAGTCTCAAACACCCAGCTGTGCAACCAACCATAATACTAAGATAGTTTCCACCCCTAACCGCATCAAGCCACCGCATCTGCCTGCACAAACCAAAGTCCACTGAAGAGGTCTCTTGGGATGAAATGTTTGCAACTACACTGCCAAGCTTGGAGCTGAAACCAACAACATAACATCTATCTACCTTAAGGGTTTGGGAAGAACTTGAGAGGTGAGCACAAACAGATTGAATCCAATCACAACATCTGGCTGATTGTGCAATCAACTGTAATAATAAAGCGTTTCTCCTCAATACCAACAAACAACCACATCTGTCTATCGTACGTGTTTGGGAATGATTGGAAAGGACCGGAGAAGGGAACAAAAATGTAATAAAATATAGTCTCAACATCTGGCTGACTTTGCAACCAACCGTAATAATATAGTTGCCACCTTTAATGCCATCACCCAGCCACATCTGCCTATCTTAGGGGTTTGGGAAAGACTCGAGAGGTGGATGAACAGGCCAAACATCTGGCTGTACAAACCCTCTAATAATAGGGCTTGCCTCTTCGATGCCATCCATCAAACAAATTCCAGATGTTTGGGAAGGACAGGAGAGGCGGATTTAAGGCCAATTCCAGTCTCAACATCTGGCTGATTGTGCAATCAACCAACAATGCCTAAATACCGGCTTGGAAGAAAAGCAAAGTAGGGATTTAAGAAGGATTCAGGCAGGGGGGGTGGACCGGATGACCTCCAAGATCCCTTCCAACTCTGACGATCTGTTATCTGTTCCTGGAAGCTTCAAGGAACAAGTCAGCGAAGTCTGAAGAACATGCTCCAAGTGGGACTTCTAAAATGTGGATTGACAGTTGGGATGGCATGTTTTCCTTTGGTATAAGGGAACTAAAACACAGGGGTATTTTAGAAGATATTATATTCAAGAGGCGTTGTTTTTAAACTGGGAGAAGATAAAAAAGGAATATTATTTAAAAATTCCATTATGGATATCTACTATTGAAGCTTTTTCTTATCCAATAACATATAAAAAGGAACAAACAGTTAGATATGATGAGATATTGAATGAAAAGGGTGAACTTAAATCTATGCAAACGTTGGAAGAACAAGGTGTAAATATGAATCGGCTTTCATATTTGCAAATACAATCTAGATTTGATAAAGATCTTAAAACAGAAGGTTTCTATGATAAGTTGACTGATTTAGATAAAATTTTGATGGGTACTGATAAAGGTAATTAAAAATCTTTATGGACATTTATTAGAATTTAAACTGGAAGGAAAAAAGTTAAAGAAACGATGATTGCTTGGGGGAAAATTTTTGGATATGGGATTGATTTAGAAAAACGGCAAAAATTATGGTCTCAAAATTATAAAATGACAATGTCAACAACATATAAAGAAACTTTGTATAAGATGTTTTATAGGTGGCATCTACCCCACCCGACGAGAATTGCCAGAATGTTTAAGAACAAATTGGATAAACGTTGGAAATGTCATCAGATACCTGGTTCATATTACCATATGTGGTGGACATGTTTGGATACAAAAAGATATTGGACTAAAATCCACACATGGTTGGAAAAAAATGATAAAACAACACATAGACTTTAAACCAGAGATATTTTTATTGGGAAATATACATACCGGAAATATACAACAAAGAATTGAAATATTTGATTGTAAATGTTTTAACAGCGGCTAGAATTGTATTTGCTAAGAATTGGAAAAATGAAAAAAATACCTTGGCAGGAGGAAGAAAATTAGGGACTGTGCTGAAATGAGTAAATTGACATTTGAAATCAGAGAACAAGAAGACAAACAATTTTATATGATATGGGATTTATTTTATCAATGGTTAGATAAAAAGACATGGTAAAGAAATAGAGTAGTAAGCCTTACAATAAAAGTTAATAGATTGATATAGAATACAATATAAAATATATAACCATTGGACGAATGTATAAGATTAAATTAGAATGAAAATTAGAATATCTCGTATGAAATGATGGAATAATAGTTTGGTCAAATGAATGAATAATAACTGATAGATATTTAAGCATTTGTTGACAATTTGAGAACGTTTATAACTTGTGATTAAGGACTATGAAAGATTTGTAACCAACTGACACACTAGATGTACATAATTGAAAGATGGTTTTATGTTTTTGTCTCAATATGTTTGTCTTAAAAAATAAAATAAATAAATAAAATGTGGATTGACAGGAGGGTTTTTTGAGGGTGGGGCAGGGTAGGGAATTGGGGGATGAGACCACACAACAAGCACAAAATCCATCTTCTTTTAATGAGCCCCCAATAATCCCTTGCGGGGCAACCGAATGGCGCTAGCAGATGGTTTTTCTGGCCGGATGCCTTTCCTGTCGCCGGGGCAGAGTGTAAGTTCGACAGAAAAGGCACGAACCTTTCACACACACACACACAAAAATCTCCTCCTAACACCCAATCACATGATGGGGGCAGGGAGCGCCCCCAATCTGACTCTGGCTCACGGTGCCTGTTTTCAAGCCCCTCCACCGAAAGGCGGAACTAAGATGAATTCTGGGTTTTTGCTGGACCAATGCCACGTGCGAATCGATCCCACTGTCCGGGGATGGAGGGTGGAAGCGACGGTGCTCGGAGGCTGATGAGGGACGGGGGGCGGGGAGAAGGCAGAGCATTCCAGCTTATGGGAAGTCCTCGAGTTACAACCCCCATTGTCCTAGGAACTTCCGTTCTTGAGCAAACAGGTTGTTAAGTGAGATGAGCCCAATTTTTACCAAGTTTTTGACATGGTTGTTCAGCGAATCTGGTCAGAACTTGGCAAAATGGATGCCGCATTCCATCAAATACCCTTTTGGGGGGGGGGGGGCGTTGTTAAGTGAATCAGATGGTCATTAAGCGAGTCTGGCTTCCAGGACTGACTCTGGTTGTAAGAAACCAGCTGGGGAAGTCACAAGTGATGATTATGTGACCCCAGGA
The DNA here is from genome assembly GCF_049901715.1 of Pseudonaja textilis. NCBI lineage: Eukaryota > Metazoa > Chordata > Lepidosauria > Squamata > Elapidae > Pseudonaja > Pseudonaja textilis. The sequence continues at coordinate 125,265,394 of NC_142008.1, read as the reverse complement.
CAACTACGACCATTGTAAGTACAAGCCAGTCGCCCGAATTTTTGATCCCATGACTTTGGGGGTGCCTATACTAGTCGTAAGTTCAAGAGTCTTGACTTCAAATAACTCACTTAGTAACCGTTAAAAGTTACAAAAGCACTGAGAAAAGGGACTTACGGCCTTTTTTTCTTCGCACTTACGACCGTCACAGCTTTCCTCACAGTCCCATGATCAAAATTCGGCCCATCGGCAACCGACTCCTAGTTATGACGGTCGTAGCATCCCAGGAGCAAAGTCAATAGGGAAAGCCAGATTTACTTAATGACCATATGATCCACTTAACAACGGCAGTGATTCACCCGAACAACAGTGGAGAGAGAGAGAGAGAGAGAGATCGCCAAACGGGGCAAAACTCACTTAGCAACGGCCTCACTTAGCAATGGAAGTTTTTTTTTTTAATGACGGTTGCAGGGACAAGGGTGGGGGGGGAAGCCAAACTTGCTTAATGACGGGGTTACGGATGCTGAACAACGGCAGCCATTCGCTGAAAGTTGCAAAACAAGGCAAGGCACTGAACTGTCACGCTTAGGAACAGGAATTTTAAGTCATAAGTTGAGGACTACCTGAAATCGCCTTTTATCCCTTTTTTTTAAAAATGGCCAATTTTTTTTAAAAAAAAAATGCCCCAAAAATGATCTTGCAAGTCCTTTCCTCCACCCACCACCCCCGGCCAGCTGAGATCAGCACAACCCGCTGTGTGTATGTGTGTGTTTGTGGCTCGACAGAAACCACAACGATGCAAAAACCACAATGATGCACCATTTTGTGGCTCAGCAAGAAACTATCCGGAAATTCAGCCAGAAACCCCCCAAGGAGAACCTCCTTCCCAACTCCGGCCTGAACTCCTTGATGCTATTTTGCAAGAGGTTTTTGTGTGTGTGTGTGTGTGTGTGTGCGCGCGCGCGCACGCGTGCGCATGTGAGAAATACACAACAAGCATTTTTCCAGCAGGGAGCCGTTTGCTGAGACGGCAGAATACCCCCCTATCAAATTTTGTCCTGGGAATTTTGGGCGAACACACACACACACATACTCCTATTCCCAAAGCCACAACTGGGTCATGGGATGTGCGAATAACAAGAGTTGGGAAGGGACCTTGGAGAACATCTAGTCCAACCCCCTCCCGGATTAGATGGTTTAAAACTATATCTATATAGTTAATAGTTTTACTTTTTACTTTTTAAAACAATAGATAGATGATAGATAGATAGATACATAGATAGATAGATAGATAGATAGATAGATAGATGAGATAGATGATAAATACATAGATAGACGATAGATAGATAGATAGATAGATAGATGAGATAGATGATAGATAGATGATTGATAGATGGATAGATAGATAGATAAATAGATGATTGATAGATGGATAGATGATAGATAGATAGATAGATAGATAGATAGATAGATAGATAGATAGATAGATAGATAGATAGATATGGCAGATGAATGGATGGATAGATAATACGATAAATGGATGATACAATAGATAGATAGAGGGAAAGAGATGAAAAGAGATGATAGAGAGACAGAGACAGAGGTATATAGGTAGGTAGGTAGAGATAGGTGATAGATGATAGATAGATAGATAGATAGATAGATAGATAGATAGATAGATAGATAGAAAAATAGAGAGACAGACAGACAGATAGATGGTAGGTAGGTAGAGAGAGAGAGATAGGTGATAGATGATAGATAGATAGACAGACAGATGGTAGGCAGGTGGGTAGAGAGAGATGAGATAGAGAGATATAGATGGATAGATAGATAGTCTCTTAATATATATGCAACATACCAAGATGATTTGTGCGATGCCCCACCCCCACCCGAAAAGGCCACGCCCACAGTCCCCACCTGGTTTTTCCAAAGTTAGTTGCTGGACACATTGGGGCGGGCGGGGGGGGAGAGAGTGGGAACCCTTTGGCCCCCAGCCCTTATACCTGGGGAGCGCCGAAGCCACCGGCAGACCTAGCCCCGCCCCCTAGTTCCGATTGGCTGTTGGAGGGGAGAGGGGGAGAGAGCCAAGGCCCCGCCCTCCCACCTGCTACCTCTCCGAGGCGCCCCCCTCCCCGCGCGGAGCTCCGGCTTAATCCCCCCCAAAGCCTCTTAAGCACCAAGGACAGCGGCCGTATAAGCCGCGGGGCGCAGCGGGGAGCGAGACCTCGTTCTGACCCCGGGGCCGCCCCCCTCCCTCCTCCCCCTCGCCGTCCTGGACTCCGATACCCATCATCCGAGCAAGTGAAACACATCCCAAACGTTTCCTCCCCCCACTTTGATCAGCGGGGTCCCCACAAAGTGCCATCAAGCTAACCTCGGCGGAGGGGTCCTTCATGTCCTGGGGGAGGGTTCCCCTCTTCCAACCCCCGCCCCCCACTCCTCCTTCCCCGTCCCACCCTGGGAAGAGGGGCGGGGGTGGGGGTGGAAAAACTCGGGGAGGGGGCGTCCTTGCCAGGCCCCTTATGGTGGGAGAGGGAAAGAGGGGGGCTCCTTTCTATGACCCTGATGTGCCTCCCGCAACACTACCTGCCCCCCATGGCTCGTCGCCCCCCCTTGCTCGGAGATCCGGAGCCGAATCCTGACTCGGGTGGGGTGCAAGAAGTCCCGGGACCCCAAAGACTTTATGGGGGGGAAGAAGGGCGCCCCTCCTCTCTACCACCCCACTGTGTGTGCCCCCCTCCATGGCTCGTAGTCCTCCCCCCTTGCTTGCTCGGAGATCCGGAGGCGAATCCTGACCCGGGTGGGGTGCAAGAAACCCCGGGACGCCTCCCTCTCCGCCCGCAAGACCTTGAACGACCCCAGCCCGTTCTGCCCCCCGCCCCACCCCAAGCCCCCGCCCCCGAACGGGCCCTACCTTGCAGCCGAAGACGAGCGAGAGCGTCCGGTGGCTGCAGCTGACCTTGCACTGGCACAGCACGGGCGAGCAGCAGCCCGGCTGGCGGAAGGCAGCAGAGACCCTGCTCAGCTCCATAGCTCGGCCAGCCCTCGGGGGGGCCCATCCGCTGCTCCGCCACCGCCCGACCCGCCCGCACTGGCCGCCCCTGCGCCGCGCTCCGCCTCCCGCGCCAGCTGCTGCCCTTGCCCCTCTCCCCTCCCATACACACAGCTGGCGGCCAGCCAACTCCAGTCTCCTCCTCTGCCCCGCCCCCCCACTCCCACTAGATGAAGACCAAGGATCGAGCCCCGGGGGCCGGGGGTGTTCGTCGTGCTGTGCCCCCCCACCGTCTTCCACTCCCCCCCAAAACACACTTTTCAAACCGAAAGCCCTTGGGGGAAAAAACAAGCATCCCCTGCTTGGGCAGCGGGTTGGACTAGATGACCTCCTAGGTCCCTTCCAACTCTGCTATTCTATTCTATTCAAGCTGAAACGTCTCCTGCTTGGGAAGAGAAGGTTTGGACTAGATGACCTCCGAGCTACCTTCCAACCTGTTATTTTATATATATGTATAATTTTATATATATATATATAATTTTACATATATATATATATAAAATCATAGTTATAATTATATATATAATTATATACACACACACACACACACACATATATATAATTATACACACACACACAAACACACACACACACATATATATATATTTCAATGAGATTTCGAGATAGGCTGCTCCTGCAGCTGGAGGTTCCCTTTTGGGGCCCTTCCTCACTCAGGACCTCCTGTTTCAGGGGTGGCCCAGGAAGCTTCCCCCTCCACCACAGCTGGTAGCCGGCCAATGCCAGTCTCCTCCCTCTACCCTCCCCCAATGACCATGCCCCCCCGACCAGACGAAGAGGAAGGATTGGGCCCCGGGAGGTGGGGGTGTTAGTGGTGCTGTACATTCTCCCACCCCCCCACCCCGTTACTCCATCTTTCCAAACACACTTTCCAAGCTGAAAGCCCCCTTGGGGAAAGAGAACAAGCATGGGATTTCGAGATAGGCTGTTCCTGCAGCTGGAGGCTCTCTTTTCAGGCGCCCTTCTCACTCGGGACCCCCTGTTTCGGGGGTGGCCCAGGAAGCTTCCCCTCTCCTCCCCAACCCCCCACACAGCAGGGATTCCCTGAACGAGCGGGGCAAGGAAGCTCAACATTCACTTTAACCGCTGCCTCGCTTAGCGCCATACCTTTGGGGCTCCGTCGCGGTCGTTGAAACGAGGACAAACAGATACTTAAGAGAGCCTCCAACGTCAGGAGCAGTTCACCTTCGAGAATGGAGGTGTTTGCTACCTCTAGGACTTTAGATCAGGGGTTTCCAACTGTGGGCACTTTAAGACAGGTGGACTTCAACTCCCAGAATCCCCATTCAACCATCCCTGTTGTTGTTTTTTCCCTCCCGCTCCCTAGAGCGGAGCGATTGCAGAGGAAGGGATGACAAGAGAGGAAGCAGGCAGAGAGAGTGGAAGCCTTAGCGAAGCTGAATGGGGGAATTCTGGGAGTCGGAGTCCACCAGTCTTAAATCAGGGGTCTCCAACCTTGGCTACTTTAAGACTTGTGGACTGGACTTCAACTCCCAGAATCCTCCATTCAACCATAGCTCATTTTTTCCCTACTTCCTAGAGCGGAGCGATTGCAGAGGAAGGGATGACAAGAGAGGAAGCAGGCATAGAAAGTTGAAGTCTTAGCGAAGCTGGCTGGGGGAATTCTGGGAGTCAGAGTCCACATGTCTCAAAGTTGCCAAGGTTGGAGACCTCTGGCATAGGGTTTCCTGCCTGAGCGGGAGGTGCGGGATTGGACTGGATGACCTCCAAGGACCCTTCCAATTCTGTTATGATTCTGTTAATTCAGAAATTGTGGGAGCTTCATCCCTGGAAGTTTTCGAGAAGACACCGGACTGCCATCTGTCAGAAATGGGGTAGGGTCTCCTGCTTGGGGTGGGGGGGGGAGGTTGGACTAGATGACCTCCAGGATCCCTTCCAGCTCTGTTAATCTGTTAATCTTTCCCATTCAACCATGCCTGTTGGTTGTTGTTTTTTCTTCCTATACCCTAGAGTGGAGCGATTGCAGCGGAAGGGATGACAAGAGAGTAAGCAGGCATAGAGAGTTGAAGTCTTAGTGAAGTTGGCTGGGGAATTCTGGGAGTTGAAGTCCTCCAGGTTTAAATCAGAGGTCTCCAATCTTGGCAACTTTAAGACTTGTGGACTTCAACTCCCAGAATCCTCCATTCAACCATAGCTCATTTTTTTTCTACTTCCTAGAGTGGAGAGATTGCAGAGGAAGGGATGACAAGAGAGGAAGCAGGCAGAGAGAGTTGGAAGTCTTAGCGAAGCTGGCTGGGGAATTCTGGGAGTTGAAGTCCACAATTCTTAAAGGAGCCATGTTTGGGGACCCTGGATCTAAATAACTGAAGCCAGAGAACATCCGAGCTCGTCCTCACCTTACGACCACAATGGAGCCCGACATCTTCTGTTGCTAAGGGAGACACAGGTTCAGGGATTGTTAATGGGGTCTCATTTTATGACCTTTGTGGCCACCGTCATTAAGTAAATCACTGCCATCATTCACTTAGTCACACAGGCATTCAGTGAATCCGGCTTCCCACCCAGGATGCTGCGGCCGTCGTAAATGTGAATCCGTCGCCAATATTGGTCACGGTCATAAGTGTGAAAAATGATCATGTTAGATGGCTGACCTTATAGCTGAAGACCAAAATTCTAATTAAGGTTTTAATTAAGACTAAGATCAGGATCCTGTGCTAACTCTATAATTGAGAGAAAAATATTCCTAGTAAGATGTTAGTTAAGATTACAATGAGGATACTAGCTAACTGAGGAGAAATTTCCTGACAGAACAATTAATCCGTGGAACGACTGGCTTCCAGAAGTTATGGGTGCTCCAACATTGGAAATTCTTAAGAAGAAATTAGATAACCATTTTGTCTGAAGTGGTGTAGGATTTCCTGCCTGAGCAGGAGGTTGGACTAGAAGACCTCTAAGGTCCCATCCAACTGTTATTCTATAATATTTCTAATCCAATTCTATTCTATTCTATTATTTTTCTATTGTTCATTCTGTTCCTTATTCTATTCCAGTTTTCTCTTCTATATTCTATTTATTCTATTCTATTCTATATTCCTATTCTATTTCTATTCTATTTCTAATTCAATTCAATTATTTTTCTATTTTTAATTCTATTCCTTAATTCTATTCTATTCTAATTTTCTATGCTATTTATTCTATTCTATTGTTTCTGTTTCTATTGCTATTCTATTATTTTTCTATTGTTCATTCTGTTCCTTATTCTATTCTAGTTTTCTCTTCTATATTCTATTTATCCTATTCTATATTCCTATTCTATTTTTATTCTATTTCTAATTCAATTCAATTCAATTATTTTTCTATTTTTAATTCTATTCCTTAATTCTATTCTATTCTAATTTTCTATGCTATTTATTCTATTCTGTTTCTATTTCGATTCTATTATTTTTCTATTTTTCATTCTATTCCTTATTCTATTTCTATTCTAATTTTATTCTATTTCTAATTAGAATTAGAAATTATAATTTCTATTTTCTAATAGAAAATTAGAATAGAATAAGGAATAGAATGAAAAATAGAAAAATAGTACAATAGAATTGATTCTATTATTTTTCTATTTTTCATCCTATTCCTTATTCTATTCTAATTTTCTATTCTATTTCTAATTCAGTTCAATTCCATTATTTTTCTAATTTTTCATTCTATTCCTTATTCTATTCTATTCTATTCTAATTTTCTATGCTATTTATTCTAATTCTATTCTATTTCTAATTCAATTCTATTTTATTATTTTTCTATTTTTCATTCTATTCCTTATTCTATTCTAATTTCTATTCTATATTCTATTTATTCTATTCGATTTCTATTTGCTTTCTATTCCTTTATCTTTACCTTAAAGCAGGTACATTTGACTTGATCAACTCATAGAATTAGACCATATAGATCATAAAAATTAGTGCAGAGATGAGCAACTAAGATGGTTAAAGGCCTGAAGACTAAAACATACAGAGAACAGTTGCAAGGTTTGAGTTTAAGAGAAAAGAAAGGACCGGGGAGGACACAGTAGCAGTATTCCAGTATTTGAGGGGCTTATTCTCCAAGGCCCCAGAAGGCAGGACAAGAAACAACGGATGGAAACTGATCCAGGAGAGAAGCAACCTGGAATTAAAGAGGAATTTCCTAAGAGTGAGAACAATTAGCCAGTGGAACTGCTTGCCACCAGAAGTTGTGGGTGATCCAACACTGGAGGTTTTATTAAAATGAGACCGGACAGCCACTTGTTTGAAATGGCATAGGGGGTCTGCTGCTTGAGCAGGGGGCTGGACTAGAAGACCTCCAAGGTTCCTCTATTCCAGATTACTAGATGTATTCATCTGAATCCTGTAAGAAAGTGGTAAGAAACTCACGGGGCCAGAAAGACTTCAAAAGAACATGTCAAGACCAGATAATCAGATAAAAGATAGTTGGAAGGGACCTTATAGGTCATCTAGTCCAACCCCCCCACGCAAGCCGGAGACCATACCCTATTTCTGACCAATGGCAGTCCAATCTCTTCTTGAGACTGACCAGGAGCAGAAGACTAGAAATGCATTTATTTATTTCATTGTCAAGCATGTAAACGCACAAAAGCTAATGAGATTTCATAATACACACTTCTGAAACTCAACCCAGACGTAAACTGTGAGCGGAGCACTAGGGCTGAAGGGCCTAACTCTAACTTCCTCAACCATGACAACTTGAAGACCTGTGGACTTCAACTCCCAGAATTCCCCAGACGGCTATTTTCTCCCCCCGCTCCTTTTGCTGAAGTCAAGATATATTACGTCGACCGCATTCCCACTATCTATTAAGAGATTTACCCTATCAGAAAATGCAATATACATCAGGAATCTCCAAATATGGCTACGTTAAAACTTGTGGACTTCAACTCCCAGAATTCCTCAGCCGGCTATTTCCCCCCACCCCCACCCCTTTGCTGAAGTCAAGATATATAACATCGACCGCATTCCCTCTGTCTATTAAGAAAGTTAGTCTGGGGGAAAAAAAAATAGAAGTGTTGAAGTGTTGAAGAGGAATTGCACACCCAGCCATGTTGAAGTCCAGTTCCAAGTTACAACGGGACTGGAAAAAAGTGAACGGTGACCGTTTTTTCACACTTACGATCGTCGCGACATCCCCGCCATCCCGGGAACACAATTCAAACACTTGGCTACCGACTCAGAGATACAACGGTTGCACTGTCCAAAGGGTCGCGCGATTCCCGTTTTGGCGACCCTCTGACCAGCGACGTCCCCCGGGGAAGCTGGATTCGCTTAATGACCGTGTGACTCGCTTAACAGTGGCAGTGATTCACTGAAGAACGAAGATCGTACACTGAGACGAAACTCCCTTTAACAACTGCCTTGATTAACAATGGGCACTGGGAGCTGAGTCGCGGTTGTATGTCGAGGACTCCCTCCGTTCTGAAAAACAGGCCACGCACTCGTGCGATTTTGGGGAGGGGGGAACTGCAGTGGAGTCACAATGATGGGGTACATGTTTTTGCCCAGTTTTTACACCTTGTGAACATGAGTTTGCTTGTTGACTTTCCTTTTTCTACTTATTTGGATTATCTGCGTATAAGGGCCAAGTCATTTAAGGGGGTAAATTAAGTTTAATGAATTAAAAAATAAATAAATAGAATATCTAGCAAGGGCACTTCACTGGGATGTAGTTTAAAATAATGATCATGAAGATGATAATAAGTGTTCGACTAGTGATTTATGATACAAAACCCAGCATAGTTATCTCGTTTGCTGTGTACACTGTTTGTGTGTATATAATAATAATAATAATAATATTAAAAATAAAAATAAAAATAATAATAATAATAATAATAATAATAATAATAATAATAATAATAATAATAAATGTGTTTTTTTGTTCATGGCAGAGGAGGCGATGCGGAAACCACTTCGTTTGCTTGCAAACGTCTCATGACCCAACTAGGGAACATCATCAGGACAAGAAGGGAAGGGGGATTAACCGGCATTGATCATGTTCCCTGGTTGGGTCATGAAACGTCTGCAAGAAAATCACCCAGTTTAGAGAGCACCAAGGACTCCTTCCTCCTCCTCTCTTCAAAACCTCCTCCCCTTCTAGCCCTGATGATGTTCCTAGTTGGGTCATGAAACGTCTGCAGGCAAACCACCGAGCTCCGAGACCCCCAAGGACCCACCAATCCTTGTTAAAGCAGTTTTGGGGTTCGGGGGGATCCTAATGGAGCATCCCTGAGGCTGAGCACAGCAGAAGATAATACAAGCAACAACTGTCCTTCTTTTCAAAGCCCTCCCCCGCCCCAGGCCCCCCCACAAGCCATGTTGGCCAGCATCCCAGGTCTGCTTGCGTTATCCCAAACTGGATTAATCCCTGGGTTAATCACAGATTGTCTCTCCAACCACCCCTTCTCCGGATGGGGACAGGAAACAGCCCCAAACTTCCTCCCCCAGACAGGAAAGAGGCCATATCCATTCCCCACCCTGACTAGGGGATTCTGGGAGTTGAAGTCCGTCCGGCTCAAGCTGGCTGGGGATTCTGGGTGTTGGAAGTCCACCCATCTCAAGCTGGCTAGGGGATTCTGGGTGTTGAAGTCCACCCATCTCAAGCTGGCTAGGGGATTCTGGGTGTTGAAGTCCACCCGTCTTAAGCTGGCTGGGGGATTCTGGGAGTTGAAGTCTGCCCGTCTCAAGCTGGCTAGGGGATTCTGGGAGTTGAAGTCCACCCGTCTTATTAAGATGGCTGGGGGATTCTGGGAGTTGAACTTGTTGTAAGTCCAACCCAACCGCCTGGGCTGCTCCATGACGCTCGTAAGACGAGGACTTAGCTGCACCCAACCACCATCACAAGCGGAAGGAGGTTTCATCGGGGCAGGGAAATCGAACACCTTCGGAATGAATGAATTCACAGCTCATTGTGCCAGACTCGTCTCTCTGTGTGTGTGTGTGTTTGTGTGTGTGTGTGTTTGTGTGTGAACGAGCATGATAAAAAAGGGGGGCAACTCTTGAAGTACACAACTTGACAGTTGTGACACAAACACACACACATTCTCTCTTTTTTTTCTTTCTCTCTTTGTTTTTCTCTCCCTCTCTTTTTTCACTTTCCTTCTCTTTTTTCTTTCCTTCTCTCTCTTTTCTTTCTCTTTTTCCCTTTCTTTCCCTCTCCCTCTCTTTTCCTTTCTTTCTCTTTTGTCTGTTTCTCCTTTCTCTTTTTCTTTCTCTTTCTTTCTCTCCCTCTTTCCTTTTTTTCTTTCTTTCTCTCTTCTCTTTTTCTCTTTTCCCCTCTTTCTTTCCCTCCCTCTGCTCCTTTGCTTTGTTCTTTCTCTCTCTTTTCTCCTTCTTTTCTCTCTCACACACACATTCTCTCCTTTTTTCTCTTTCTTTCTCTCCCTCTTTCCTTCTTTTTCTTTCTTTCTCCTCCTCTTTCTTTCTCTCTCTTTCTTCCCCCGTTTCTTTCTCTTTTCTGTTTGTTTCCTCCTTTCTCCTTTTTCTCTCTCATACACACACTCACATTCTCTTTTTCTTTCTGTCCTCTCTCCTTTATCTCCTTTTCCCTCTCCCTCTTTCTTTCCCTCTCTCTTCTCTCTCTCCCTTTCTTTTTCTTTTCTCTGTATCTTTTTCTCTCCTTTCTCCTTCTTTCTCCTTTTCTCTCTCTCTCCCTCTTCCTCTCCCCCTCTCTCTCTTTCTCTCTCTCTCTCTCACACACACACACACATACACACAAACACACAACTTTGCAGGAAGAAGGTTATATCACCCAGCTCAGCCCTCCCAGCTCAGCCCTTCTCAGCCAGGATGTGTGGGGTTGTGTGGATGCGCTGAAACCAACATCGCAATTCCCTGCGAGAATTCCTGGGACCCTTGAAGACGGTTGGACTTCAACTCCCAGAATTCCCTGCGGCCCCTTGAAGACGGTTGGACTTCAACTCCCAGAATTCCCTGCTGCCCCTTGAAGACGGTGGACTTCAACTCCCAGAATTCCCTGAGGCCCCTTGAAGACGGTTGGACTTCAATTCCCAGAATTCCCTGTGGCCCCTTGAAGACGGTGGACTTCAACTCCCAGAATTCCCTGCGCCCCCTTGAAGACGGTGGACTTCAACTCCCAGAATTCCCTGCGCCCCCTTGAAGACGGTGGACTTCAACTCCCAGAATTCCCTAGCCACTCCCCATCTCCCCTGGGTTTCTAGCATGGCAGCCTTAACCCCCAGACCACCGTTCCACCACCTTAGCAACTATAGGTAGTCCTAGAGACTTACAACAACTTGCTTAGTGGCCATTCAAAGTCACGATGACTGTGGGGAAAAAAAGGGACTTTTGCGAAAACAAAATCCCCTTTGCGACCTTCCAACAAGGAAAGTCAGCGAAGATGGCCATTTTGTCCGAAACGATATAGAGCTTCCTTGCTTGAGTAACGGGGGTTGGACTAGATGACCTCCAAGGTTCCTCTCACCTCTGTTCTTCTGTTGAATATCCAGGCTCTGAGCCCGGATGGATTTGTAGGCGGAGAACAAGTGTTGTCAATTGCTGGGAAACTAACTACTTGCTAGTCAGCCTCAGAGGGGTTGGGGTCCTCGTCTTACGACCGCAACTGAGCCCAACATTTCCGTTGCCAAGCATCTGAATTCTGATCGTGTGTGTGTGTGTGTGTGTGTGTGTGTGTGTGTGTGTGTGATGAAAAGGCCTAAACTGTGAAAAATGGTCCTAAGTCCCTTTTTCCAGCAACGTCATAACTTCGAACGGTTGCTAGATGAAGCCGTATGTTGTAAGTCAAGGCCCCCTGCAATTTCTACTTTGTGGGAAAGCTACACAGACGGGATCTTGGCAGTTGTGAAAATAAATTAAATCTCCCGCCTTGGTCTCTTTTACAGACCAAGGGTCCTGGCTTCAACAACCAGAATCAACCAGAAGAGAGCTTGGATGGAATCAGAGTCGGAAGGGACCTTGGAGGTCATCTAGTCCAACCCCCCGCCTGAGCACAGAAGTACAAGCTTGTAAGGGACTTTTGGAGGTCATCTAGCCCACCCACCCCTACTCAACCTGAGGGACCCCTTATAGAATCATACAATAACAGAGTTACAATAAGGGACCCTGGAGGTCATCTAGTCCAACCACCCCACCTGAGCACAGGAGACCCTTACAGAAGTGCAAACTTGCAAGGGACTTTGGAGGTCATCTAGCCCAACCCACCCCTACTCAACCTGAGGGACCCCTTATAGAATCATACAATAACAGAGTTACAATAAGGGACCCTGGAGGTCATCTAGTCCAACCACCCCGCCTGAGCACAGGAGACCCTTTACAGAAGTGCAAACTTGCAAGGGACTTTGGAGGTCATCTAGCTCACCCCACCCCTGCTCAACCTGAGGGACCCCTTATAGAATCCTACAATAACAGAGTTACAATAAGGGATCCTGGAGGTCATCTAGTCCAACCACCCCGCCTGAGCACAGGAGACCCTTTACAGAAGTGCAAACTTGCAAGGGACTTTGGAGGTCATCTAGCTCACCCCACCCCTGCTCAACCTGAGGGACCCCTTATAGAATCCTACAATAACAGAGTTACAATAAGGGACCCTGGAGGTCATCTAGTCCAACGCTCAGCTCAAACAGGAGACCCTTAGAATAGATGACCCACAATGCGCTCTGGGCTCTGTCGTCTCTTATCCTGTGTGTCTGTGTGTGTGCGTGTGTGTGTGTCTCCAATATTGGCTACTTTTAAGGCTTGTCAACCAACTCAGGGGGTTGGACTAGATGACCTATAAGGTCCCTCCCAACTCAGATTATCTGTTATTTGTGAACTCGCAGAATTCCCTCAGAAGGCTCCCAGCATTCTGGGAGTTGAAGTCCCCACTCCTCTAAAGTTGCAAGGTTGGAAAACACACACACACATACACACCCCTCAAAAAAAGGTGAAAACTTGCTCGTTAAGACAAAGACCATCCACAAAAATCAAGGTTGCTTTGACTAATTAACTCATTTTAACGAATGATTTTTAACACCGAAGTGTTTAAAATCATTTCTTAAAAACCAGTTAAACCCGCAAATAAATGCCCTTCATCGAGGCCACCTTTGTTTTTAGATCTCTTTTTCAAAATCTTTTTTTTTTTTAAATTGAGAGCCTTTTCAGAACCACTGCCGGCTGTTGGGAAGGGAACCTTGGAGGTCATCTAGCCCAACCAACCGCTCAGGCAGGAGACACCCCCTCCCCCTCTTAAACCATTTCAGACAAATGGTTCCCCAATCTCATCTTAAACACTTCCAGGGTTGGAGGGAGTTCACAACTTCCGGAAGCAAGTTGTCGTTTTTCCGCAGATTCAATTGTTGTCATTTCTAATTCCCAGCAAACTCCGTCCGTTGCTGCCCTCCTATGCTAAATTCACTAAGTTTCCGTCAAATATTTTATATATATTTATAATAATCACCAGATTATAAAATTAGGAGAAATGCAGCAGGGATCTTGGTCCCCATCTAGCATCCATACTGAGGCGGAACATACATATACATATATACTGTGTGCGTGTCTGTGTGTGTCTGTGTGTGTGTATATACATACTGATATAGATGTATAGATAGAGAGAAAGAGAAATAGATAGATAGATTGATAGATATAGATAGATATATAAATATAGCGATAGATAGATAGATAGATAGATAGATAGATAGATAGATACCATAGATAGATTGATAGATAGATTGATAGATATAGATAGATATATAAATATAGATATAGATATAGATAGATAGCTAGATAGATAGATAGACAGATATAGATATATAGATATAGATACATAGATATATATACACACACATATATATACACATACATACATATGTATATATATATATATATATATATATATATATATATATGTATGTATGTATATATATTCATATATATATATATATATATATGTATATATATTCATATATATATATATAAATATATTCCTACACACACACACATATATATGTTTTCTTATATATATTTATATATATATGGTATTCAGCTTTGTATTTATATATATATATGGTATTCAGCTTCGGGTATTTTCCTGAACAAAGCTGACTACCATACATACAAATACCTGTGAAAACTTTATATATATATAAATGTATATATGCACACACACATACATACAAACACACACACACACACGCATACATACACACAAACATAGATACATACATACATATATATGTATGGTATTTAGGTTTCTTCGGGTATTTATCTATCTATCTATCTATCTATCTATCTATCTATCTATCTATCTATCTATCTATCTATCTATCTATCTATCTATCTCCATTGAAGGCTGGTGACACATTTGCAGATGTCTGCAGCAATTTTTAAGGAAGCCCCAGAAACTTGCAGGGTGGGGGGGGGCTGTCTTTAAAAGGCCGAAGCAACCCCCAATTCCAACCCCCTCCTCAAACCACAAATCGACCCCAGCACTAACCAACATTGAATAAACCAGGGGGGGGGGGATGCCCCATCTCTGCCCTATATATTGGAAGCAAATTCAGCGCCCACCGTTTAAGAGAGAGAAACCCAACTGGGGGGCGGGGATGATGAAGGAAAGGTTTGAGGGAAGGAATAACCAGGATTGGGCCTCTGTCTCCCCCCACCCCCAAACATGGTAGCATCCAGGCTAAGGGGAAAGAAATGGAGGGGAGGGGGAGTTTAAACTTCCCAACTAACCAGGAATGAAGGATTTCCTCAATTCCTGGGCTGCTGCTTTGAAGATGGGAGGGGGGATATCCTTCAAGAAGGGGGTGGGTGGGCTGTGTGGGTCTCCAAGGCTTAGAGCAAGAACTGGGGAGGGGGGCTGCTGAGAATGTATGGAATTGAGGGGGAGGGCTCTACACAGGAGGAGGAATCTCCAATCTCACACACACACACATACATACCTCTGCTTTGGTTTTTCCAATGGGGGGAATTATGTGAGAGTATTTGGGGGTGTTGGAGACCCCTCCCCCAAGTGGAGAGGAAAAAAGATTTTTTTGGGGGGGAGGGGTGACGGGGCACCCCAATAGTAGGCCACTTTTTTGGAGGTTATTCCAGTTATTTGAAGAGCGAAACCAGGAAGCGCTGCAGTGGCAGCCAGGCTGAAAACATTGGACAGGCTGCATGGGGGGTTTAAAAGAAGGGGGGTCTCGATATTGGGGTCCATTCTTTTACACACACACACACACACACACACACACAGATGCAGAGATACCCTGACCCACATAGAGAGAATTCTCTGGAGCCAGGAGACCACCGACTAGCAATTTGGGTCTGGGGGCTCTGGATGGAGGGGACGATTCAAGATATATATATATATACCTGTGCTTGGCTTGTCCCCTCCCCACCTGTGGCTCTTGAGGGGGGAGAGAGAGAGACCCAAGGGCAAGGGCAGTGGGAGGGGGTGCCAGTAGGGGTAAAGCGGGGTGGGGGGCGCTGTGGATTTATATAGGGGAGGGGTCCGAAAGATAGAAAGAGGCGGACCTACCACGCAGAGGCACATAGACGAGAGGCGCTCCTTCGTCTTCATGGGGGCGGAGGGCGGAGGTGGGGGTGGGGGGCGCCGGGAGGAAGGAAGAGGAGGGGGCCTCTCGCGCCTCGGGAGGAAGGACGGAGTGCGAAAGGAGGGAGGGAGGAGGAGGAGGAGAGAAAGAGGAGGAGGAGGAGGAGGAGAAGAAGTGGAGGAGGCGATCCCCCAAAATTGATGCGGCAGAAGGGAGGGGGCGAGTGTGGAGGGAGGGAGGGAGGGGGGCTGCGGCGGGGGGGAGAGGCCTGGCAGACGGGGGGGCGGCGGAGAGTCTGTTTGGACACTTAAGTGGGGGGCTCCCTTGCAAGGAGGATGGGCTGCGCAGGTCCCCCCCCCAGGGAAGATGATAACAGAGATCATCAGAGCTGGGAAGGGACCTTGTAGGTCATCTAGTCCAACCCCGCCCAAGCGCGAGACCCTACCCCATTTCTGAGAGAAAGGGAAGGACTGGAGAAAGGAAGGAAGGAAGGAAAAAAAGAAAGCAAAAAAGGAAGGAAGGAAGGAAGAAAAAACAGAATACCAAAGTTGGGAAAGGACCTTATAGGTCATCTAGTCCACCACCCCCCCCAAGCGGGAGACCCTACCCCATTTCTGACAGTGAGCTGTGCGGGGAGGGGGGGTGGAGAAGCGAGAGACCCCCGCCACCCCCAATGCACCACGTCAGGAGGGGCAGGAAGAGCAGCGCTGGCTTGGAGGGGCTTTGGATTGGGGGTCTCCCCGCAAGGCACCTGGACTCCCACCCCCGGCGAGGGAGGGAGTGTAAGGTAAGGGGGGCGTTTGTAGGCGGGACCTTGGAGGGTGTGGGGCGGGGGGCCGAGCAGGATCGAGCCTGCGGAGAGGACGCGAGCAACGGAGCAAGCTTTTTATACACGTGTGTGGTCCGGAACAGACGTGCAGAGTTCCCGACGAAAGAACAGACTTTAGAATTTTTTCGGGGGAGGGGAGAGAGAGAGGAGGAGGAGGAGGGAGGCCTGGTGTGAACGCCCCACTCCGGACCTTCTTTCAAGTGTGTGTGGGGGTCCTTTCCCCCCCGCACACGTGTAAGGAAGAAACGGCGCAATTCCGCTCCACCCCACCGGGAAGGAATGCGACAGGGTTTGGGGCGCATTAGTGGTGCAATGGGAGAAGGGGGTGCGTCTCCCAGCGGGGGCCAAGATCAGTCTCACAAAGGTTTCCCCCACCCACCCACCCTTGGGGCCTCCTGAGATCTTGCAGACGAGCCCTTCGAGAGGCAGAGACGCCTCCCCAACACCTTGCCCTCAATTGTGGAGGGGGAAGCTAGGGAGTGGAATATGGGCACAGCGTTTGGAAAGGGCGTTTCTTCCCCCGCCTCCCCGAGAGCGGGCAGGATGGGTATTGTAGTCCCATGCCAACCTTCCTTTTCTCTCTCCCATCTCCCATCTTGGAGAGGAGGAGGAGGAGGGAGGAAGATGGGGAGGGGCGGAGGGGGAGTGTGGAGGGGGCAACCATCCTCACCCCACCCCTTCCTGCCCACCCCGCAACACGCAAACCTGAGAGGGCGGAGCCACCCTTCTCTCTCCCTCCTCCTCGCCCCCCCCACTCATCCGCAGTGATGTGTTTCCTACATCCATCCCCAGCCTCTCGGTCGCTTAGCAACGGAGCCACCCGGGGTTCTGGGAGGGAGGAGGGGGTTGCCACGGCGACGGCTGCTGCTGCTGCTGCTGCTGCTCCGAATGGTCCTCTCGTGGGAATATGGGGCTGGGGGCCACAAGCTTGGAAGAAAAGAGGGGGAAGGCAAACAGGGGTCTCAAGGGTCAGGAAGATGGGGACCGATTTTTTTGCGGGGGGGCGGGAAGGATGGAAAGGGTTTGAAAGAGGGCTGGAAGAGATCTCACCCCTCCCTGCAGGGTTGAGCAGGGGTTGGGCTAGAGGACCTCCGAGGTCCCTTCCAACTCCTGTTCTTCTGTAAGAGTCTCCTGCTTGAGCAGGGGCTGGACTAGATGACCTTTGAAGTCCCAACTGTTATTCTGTAAGAATCTGCTTGAGCAGAGGGGGGTCAGACTAGATGACCTCGAAGGATCCTTCCGACTCCTGTTATTCTGTAAGTCTTGTTATTCTAGGATCTCACTTCCTTCCGTCACGTCCCGTTGTAGCTGCATCTTCAGCGGCCTCCAAGAGAGACCCTCTCTCCCCAGCTAACGGGTCAGCAGAATCCAGGCAAGTCCTCAAGTTACAACGGTTCCTTTTAGTGACCAAAGTTACCCCAGGGCTGGGGGAAGTCAACTTTTTTAAATGACCCTTTGCAGGGATTCCCGAATGAAGATCCACATTCAGACGCTTGGCCAACCGACTCACATTTATGCTGGGTTCACTTAACGACCGGGTTGCTCCCTTAACGACCACCCGCGATTCGCTTAACCACGGTGGCAAGCAAAGGGGTAAAAATTCACTGAGCCAGTGTCTCGCTTTAACCGGCAGAAAGTTTGGGCTCCCTTTGGGGTCGTAAGGCAAGGACTACCTGTTTAATAGGATGGAGAGGGGCCCTGGAGGTCTTCTAGTCCAACCCCCCCCTCCCCACGCTCAAGCTGGACACTTTAAACCAGGAGCCTGCAAACCTAGCAACTTGTGGACTCCAACTCCCAGAATTCCCCAGTCAACCAGGGTTTCCCAGAATTCAGCACGGATAAGAACCAATGTGGCTAGATTACCTTTACTGCATTTGTTTTAAATGTGTGTGTGTGTTTTAGTAAAAAAATTTTATTACAATCATTCCATCTTCAGTTGAACAGTGTGCTGTCTGGGTACAAGCCTCTTTGTTAAAACTTCATAGAATAACAGAGTCAGAAGGGACCTTGGAGGTCATCTAGTCCAACCCACCTGCCGAGCAGGAGAGTCTACGCCAAATAATTAGCCTCTGCCTTAGGATCGAACTCACAAGCCTCCTGATGGTGAGGCGAGAGCCCCGCCTCTAGGGCAAACACAGGCGACCCTTACAGAAGACTAGAATCACAGAGTGGGAGGGAGTCTCAGAGGTCATCTAGTCCAACCCCCTGCTCAAGCAGGAGACTCTTACAGAATAACAGGAGTTGGAAGGGACCTTGGTCTCAAAACCTCCAGGATTCCTGTGCGCACGCATGCACACACACACACACACACACACACACAGAGCCTTTCCATGCACACCCTACCAGGCTGGTCAGTACCAGAGTGACCTCTGGTCATTAGCATGACCTCCACTGCTCCCCGCCCCAAAAAAACCTCCCAAGACCCCCTTTCCCCCAACCTCAAAACTGAATGCAAACCTTCTTTTTCCTAAACCGGATTCCGTGAACCGTTTGGGACGTATAACAAGCCAAAGTAACGAAAAGAAGAAGCAGGCGGTTGCTTGAAAGATCCCCACTCCTTTGCAGCACTGATGACGTTCCCTAGTTGGGTCATGAAATGTCTGCTTGGAAACAGCTAAACTCAGAAAGCATCTTCCTTCCTTCTTTCTTTCCTTCCTTCCTTCCTTCCTTCCTTCCTTCCTTCCTTCCTTCCTTCCTTCCTTCCTTTCCTTCCTTCCCTTTCTCTCCTTTCTTCCTTGCTTTCAGAAATGGTGTAGGGCCTCCTGCTTGGGCAGGGGCTTAGACTAGATGACCTACAAGGTCCCTTCCAACTCTGATTATCTGTCATCTATTCTCTGATTCAAGAGGATCTGGGTAGATCTGAAACCAGGGCCCGAGACAGGAAATCCTCGTACTTCTGACCGATTTAGCGACCATTCGGAGTTACGATGACACTAAATGAGTTAGGGCTGTTTTTCAACACTTAACGTCCGTTGTAGCCTCCTTGGGATCAAAATTCAGATGCTCCACAAAGGATTCGATGGCTACGATGGTCACAGTGTGCCGGAAGGCTCTCGCGCCATCCTCTTTTTGTGACCTTCTGACCAGCACGGGGAAGCCGGATTCGCTTAATGACCGTGTAACTTAACCGTGGGACGGTTCCCCGAACGACGGCGGCAGGGAAGGTCTGGGTCAAAAACGGAGCCCGAGCCGCTTGGCCTCTCCTGCCACCGTCGTTCCTAGCGAATCGCGGCGCACTTTAGTCCACGTGGTCAAAACCTCAACGGTCCGGTCATAAGTGAGGGACGGCCTGCCGTCAGGAGGAATTTCCCTGATCGCAAGAACCTTTTTTTTTTTCCGGCAGGAGGGAAAAGCTGCATGAAAAATTGCTCCTATTTGCCTGGGGTGGACTAGAAGACCTCTAAAGCCCCTTTGCCAACTTGAGGACACTCTGATGGGCCAGCAGCGGCTCCGGCGGCTCTGGAAGAGATTGAAATGGATTTGTGTGTGGGACAAAGCAAGGAGCCCCTGGGAGTCACCAGGGCGGGGCGCTGTGACTCCAGCACCAGGCGCAGTCTATCTTCCAGCCCCAGATGCTCTCAGCCAGCTGGAGGTCTTGGCTCCCATCCCGCTTTTCATTATCTCGGTGCCCACTCGCCTCATCCCGCTTGCGGGATGTCAAGAGGTGCCAGAACTTGGCACGGGGCGGGGGGATTCTTAGCAGGGGGCAGCAATGGGGGGGATTGAGGGAGGGAAGGAGGAAGGAAGGAAGGAAGAAGGGAAGGAGGGAGGAAGAAGATGAGTATAAGATAGGGAGGGAGGAAGGAGGGAAGGAGGAAGGAAGGAAGACGGAGGGAGGCAAGGAAGGAAGGAGGGAGGGAGGAAAAGGATGGAGAAAGGAAGGAAGGAAAGAGAGAGAAAGAAGACAAAAGTAAGGTAGAAGGGAGGGAGGGTGGAAGGAGGGAGGGAGGTAAGAAAAAGAAAGAAAGAAGACAAAAAGGTGGAAGGAAGGGAGGAAGAAGATGAGAATAAGAAAGGGAGGGAGGAAGGGAAAGAGGAAGGAAGATGGGAGGAGGGTGGAAGGAAGGAAGGGAGGGAGGAAAGAAAGAAAGAAGACAAAAGGGTGGAAGGAAGGAAGGAAAAAAGAAGGGAGGGAGGAGAAAGAAAGAAAAGAAAAGAAAGAAAGAAAGAAAGAAAGAAAGAAAGAAAGAAAGAAAGAAAGAAAGAAAGAAAGAAAGAAAGAAAGACAAAAGGAAGGCAGGAGGGAGGGAGGAGAGGAAGGAAGGATGATAGGTCACTTTTAAAAAGTAACCACTGAAGTATCCCCAAAACATTTGGTTGCTTAACAACCGGTACATATTTAGGATGGTTGCACCGGCTTGGTCACGTGATCACAGTTTGCAACCTTCACCAGCATTGTCAATGGGGGAAGCCGGATCCCCTCGACGACCATGTGGTTCACTTAATGACCAGGCAGTTACGCTTAACAGACCCTGCGATTCGCTGAGCAACTGCGTCGATTCGGTGAAAAACAATGGCAAAAGGCTGTAAAGTTTGGCGCGGCACCCTTCACAACCAACTCTGCTTAACAACGGACGTTCTGGCCTCAGTGGCGATGTCAAGGCCAGGACCTCCTAGACAAGGCCAGCTTTGCGGGACCCTAAAGCTGGGGGTCTCCAACCTTGGTAACTTTAAGACTTGTGGACTGGACTTCAACTCCCAGAATCCTCCATTCAACCATAGCTCTTTTTTTTCCCTACTTCCTAGAGCGGGAGATTGCAGAGGAAGGGATGACAAGAGAGGAAGCAGGCATAGAGAGTTGAAGTCCTAGCGAAGCTGGCTGGGGAATTCTGGGAGTCGGAGTCCACCAGTCTTAAATCAGGGGTCTCCAACCTTGGCCACTTTAAGACTTGTGGACTGGACTTCAACTCCCAGAATCCTCCATTCAACCATAGCTCTTTTTTTCCACTACTTCCTAGAGTGGAGAGATTGCAGAGGAAGGGATGACAAGAGAGTAAGCAGGCATAGAAAGTTGAAGTCTTAGCGAAGCTGAATGGGGGAATTCTGGGAGTCGGAGCCCACATGTCTTAAAGTTGCCAAGGTTGGAGATCGCTGGCATAGGGTTTCCTGCCTGGGCGGGAGGTGCGGGGTTGGACTGGATGACCTCCAAGGACCCTTCCAATTCTGTTATGATTCTGTTATTCAGAAATGGTGGGAGCTTCATCCCTGGAAGTTTTCGAGAAGACACCGGATTGCCATCTGTCAGAAATTGGGTAGGGTCTCCTGCTTGGGCGGGGGGGTGGGGGTGGAGGTTGGACTAGATGACCTCCAGGGTCCCTTCCAGCTCTGTTAATCTTTCCCATTCAACCATGCCTGTTGGTTGTTGCTCTTTTTTCCTCCTGCTCCCTAAAGTGGAGCGGTTGCAGAGGAAGGGATGACAAGAGAGTAAGCAGGCATAGAGAGTTGGAAGTCTTAGCGAAGTTGGCTGGGGAATTCTGGGAGTTGAAGTCCTTCAGGTTTAAATCAGAGGTCTCCAATCTTGGCAACTTTAAGACTTGTGGACTTGAACTCCCAGAATTCCCCATTCAACCATCCCTGTTGTTTCCCCCCCACCCCACTCCTGCTCCCTAGAGTGGAGAGATTGCAGAGGAAGGGATGACAAGAGAGTAATCAGGCATAGAAAGTTGAAGTCTTAGTGAAGTTGGCTGAGGGATTCTGGGAGTTGAAGTCCATAAGTCTTAAAGTTGCCAAGGTTGGAGACCTCTGCGATAGGGTTTCCTGCCTGGGCGGGAGGTGCGGGGTTGGACTGGATGACCTCCAAGGCCCCTTCCAATTCTGTTATTCTCCATTTTATGGGGATTGATAAAAAAAAAAAATCCTCATCGATCCATTGCCAAATTACGATTATTGAAACTGGACTCGGAAGGGCGTCGACAAACTCCCTGTCGGTCAATTGCGGAAGGCAGCTGTGCTCGGAACAGCTTCCATCCCACAAGGAGACCCATATACCATCATCCACCTCCTCTCCTTGGGAAGCAGTGGAGAGGTGTGGATTCCAAAGGCCAAAATCCATCCTGAACATCCGGCAGCCTGGGCCACGAAACCAGATTAATTAATCCCAAATTTAAAAAAAAAAAAATTAAAAGGAAGGCCGTATGGAAAAAAATTAAACACTTCTAAGAACAAAATGCCATGAAATGCAAAATCCCCCCACACACACACACCCTCTGCATTGGGGTAAAATAGACCAAATATTGAATGCTTCAGGCCATCTGTCATCGGCTGAGCCCGGATACGAACCTCCCCAGCTTCGTGGGTTGCTAGACAAACCAAGATATATATATATATATTTTAAGCTTGTCTAAAAGAAGAGTCAGGTTTGAGGACAAATACACCTTGGCAAGAAGGGTACTTCCAAAAAGTAAAGGAGGAGTGGGGGGGTGTCATCCTTTAGGGTAGGGGGTCCACAACCTTGGCAACTTTAAGACTGGTGGACTTCAACTCCCAGAATTCCCCATTCAGCTATGCCTGTGGTTATTTTTCGTTCCTACTCCCTAGAGTGGAGAGATTGCAGAGGGAGGGATAACAAGAGAGTAAAGCAGGAAGAGAGAGCTGAAGTCCCAGAGAAGCCGGCTGGGGGAATTCTGGGAGTTGGAGTCCGCCAGCCTTAAAAGGGGCTGAGGTTGGAGACCTACTCTAGCTCAAGTGAAGGACAGGATAGCAGTCTTCCAATATTTGACGGGCCGCCACCGAGAGATGGAAGGGAGGGTCAAGCTATTCTCCAAGGCCCCTGAAGGCCAGACAAGAAATCATGGATGGAAACTGACCAAGGAGAGATTCAACCTGGAAATAAGGAGAAATTTCCAGACAGTGAAAACCATCAATCCATGGAACAGAAGTTGCCCTCGGAAGTTGTGGGAGCGCCATCACTTGAGGCCTTCAAGAAGAGATTGACTGCCATTTGTCATAAATGGGTGTAGGGTCTCCTGCTTGGGCGGGGGGGTTGGACTAGATGACCTCCAAGGTCCCTTCCAACTCTCTCAAACTATTAAGGACGGATCTCTTTGTTGAGGCTGTGGGAGCTTCATCCCTGGAGGCTTTCAAGAAGAGATTGGACTGCCATCTGTCAAAAATGGTGCAGGGCCTCCTGCTTGGGCGGGGGTTGGACTAGATGACCTCCAGGGTCCCTTCCAACTCTCTCAATCTATTAAGGACGGATCTCTTTGTTGAGGCTGTGGGAGCTTCATCCCTGGAGGCTTTCAAGAAGAGATTGGACTGCCATCTGTCAAAAATGGTGCAGGGCCTCCTGCTTGGGCGGGGGGTTGGACAGATGACCTCCAAGGTCCCTTCCAACTCTCTCAATCTA
Source organism: Pseudonaja textilis (assembly GCF_049901715.1). Lineage (NCBI taxonomy): Eukaryota > Metazoa > Chordata > Lepidosauria > Squamata > Elapidae > Pseudonaja > Pseudonaja textilis. The sequence goes on along the minus strand of NC_142008.1, from coordinate 125,241,672 downwards.
TTAAGGACGGATCTCTTTGTTGAGGCTGTGGGAGCTTCATCCCTGGAGGCTTTCAGAAGAGATTGGACTGCCATTTTGTCAGAAATGGGTGTAGGGTCTCCTGCTTGGGCGAGGGTTGGACTAGATGACCTACAAGGTCCCTTCCAACTCCGATTATCTGTTATATGTTAAGCAGGGGAGTCTATAGAACTTCAGACAATATCTTCTGGCAGTGATGATTATTATATTATATTAATTTCATTGCATGCAACAGAATGACATTTTAATTGCATGCCAATCGGTGTACATTCGAAGGGACAATAAAGTTATTTTTTTTTCTTTCCTAAGATATAAGAATACTATCATATAAAACCTCCAGTGATGCAGCACCTGCAACTTCTGCTATTCCAGTGGTTGGTGGATCTCACCGTTTTGAAGTTTCTCCTTCGTTCCAGGTTGCTTCTCTTCCTGATCAGTTTCCATCCATTGCTCCTTGTCCCGCTTTCGGGGGCTTTGGAGAATAAGTTGACCCCGCCCCTCTTCTTTGGGGCAGCCCCTCAAATATTGGAAGAGTTTGCCTATGCTATCATGCTAGTCCTCCTTTTCATTAAACTACGCATACCCAATTCCCCCAACATGATATGTATCCCCATTGTGGTTCGCTTACTCTCTTCTAATCCCTTTCTCTGCGATCTCTCCATTTCAGGGGGTAGGAGAGAGAAAAGAAACAGGCGTGGGGAATTTTGGGGTCTTACCAAGGCTTTACAAAGCGGTATTAACACTTCACATGATACGTGTCCCTGTTCATTTACTCTCTTCTAATCCCTTTCTCTGCAGTCTTTCCATTTCAGGGGTGGAGAGAGAAAAGAACAGGCGTGGGGAATTTTGGGTCTTACCAAGGCTTTACAAAGCGGTATTAACACTTCACATGATACGTGTCCCTGTTCATTTACTCTCTTCTAATCCCTTTCTCTGCAGTCTTTCCATTTCAGGGGTAGGAGAGAAAAGAAACAGGCGTGGGGAATTTAGGGGTCTTACCAAGGCTTTACAAAGCGGTATTAACACTTCACATGATACGTGTCCCTGTTCGTTTACTCTCTCTAATCCCTTTCTCTGCAGATCTCTCCATTTCAGGGGTAGGAGAGAGAAAAGAAACAGGCGTGGGGAATTTTGGGGTCTTACCAAGGCTTTACAAAGCGGTATTAACACTTCACATGATACGTGTCCCTGTTCATTTACTCTCTTCTAATCCCTTTCTCTGCAGTCTTTCCATTTCAGGGGGTAGGAGAGAGAAAAGAAACAGGCGTGGGGGAATTTAGGGGTCTTACCAAGGCTTTACAAAGCAGTATTAACACTTCACATGATACGTGTACCTCTTCGCTTACTCTCTTCTAATCCCTTTCTGCAGTCTCTCCATTTCAGGGGTAGGAGAGAGAAAAGAAACAGGCGGGGAATTTAGGGGTCTTACCAAGGCTTTACAAAGCAGTATTAACACTTCACATGATACGTATACCTCTTCGTTTACTCTCTTCTAATCCCTTTCTCTGCAGTCTTTCCATTTCAGGGGTAGGAGAGAGAAAAGAAACAGGCGTGGGGAATTTAGGGGGTCTTACCAAGGCTTTACAAAGCGGTATTAACACTTCACATGATACGTGTACCTCTTCGTTTACTCTCTTCTAATCCCTTTCTCTGCAGTCTTTCCATTTCAGGGGTAGGAGAGAGAAAAGAAACAGGCGTGGGGAATTTAGGGGTCTTACCAAGGCTTTACAAAGCAGTATTAACACTTCACATGATACGTGTACCTCTTCGTTTACTCTCTTCTAATCCCTTTCTCTGCAGTCTTTCCATTTCAGGGGGTAGGAGAGAGAAAAGAAACAGGCGTGGGGAATTTAGGGGTCTTACCAAGGCTTTACAAAGCAGTATTAACACTTCACATGATACGTGTACCTCTTCGTTTACTCTCTTCTAATCCCTTTCTCTGCAGTCTCTCCATTTCAGGGGTAGAGAGAGAAAAGAAACAGGCGTGGGGAATTTAGGGTCTTACCAAGGCTTTACAAAGCGGTATTAACACTTCACATGATGACATGTACCTCTTCGTTACTCTCTTCTAATCCCTTTCTCTGCAGTCTTTCCATTTCAGGGGGTAGGAGAGAGAAAAGAAACAGGCGTGGGGAATTTAGGGGTCTTACCAAGGCTTTACAAAGTGGTAATAACACTTCACATGATATGTGTCCCTGTTTGTTTACTCTCTTCTAATCCCTTTCTCTGCAGTCTTTCCATTTCAGGGGGTAGGAGAGAGAAAAGAAACAGGCGTGGGGAATTTAGGGGTCTTACCAAGGCTTTACAAAGCGGTATTAACACTTCACATGATATGTGTCCCTGTTTGTTTACTCTCTTCTAATCCCTTTCTCTGCAGTCTTTCCATTTCAGGGGTAGGAGAGAGAAAAGAAACAGGCGTGGGGAATTTAGGGTCTTACCAAGGCTTTACAAAGCGGTATTAACACTTCACATGATACGTGTACCTCTTCGTTTACTCTCTTCTAATCCCTTTCTCTGCAGTCTCTCCATTTCAGGGGGTAGGAGAGAGAAAAGAAACAGGCGTGGGGAATTTAGGGTCTTACCAAGGCTTTACAAAGCGGTATTAACACTTCACATGATATGTGTCCCTGTTTGTTACTCTCTTCTAATCCCTTTCTCTGCAGTCTTTCCATTTCAGGGGTAGGAGAGAGAAAAAGAAACAGGCGTGGGGAATTTAGGGGTCTTACCAAGGCTTTACAAAGCGGTATTAACACTTCACATGATATGTGTCCCTGTTTGTTTACTCTCTTCTAATCCCTTTCTCTGCAGTCTTTCCATTTCAGGGGGTAGGAGAGAGAAAAGAAACAGGCGTGGGGAATTTAGGGGTCTTACCAAGGCTTTACAAAGCGGTATTAACACTTCACATGATACGTGTACCTGTTCGTTTACTCTCTTCTAATCCCTTTCTCTGCAGTCTCTCCATTTCAGGGGGTAGGAGAGAGAAAAGAAACAGGCGTGAGGAATTTAGGGGGTCTTACCAAGGCTTTACAAAGCGGTATTAACACTTCACATGATACGTGTACCTCTTCGTTTACTCTCTTCTAATCCCTTTCTCTGCAGTCTCTCCATTTCAGGGTGCAGGAGAGAGAAAAACAGGCGTGGGAATTTTGGGGTCTTACAAGGCTTTACAAAGCGGTATTACACTTCACATGATACGTGTACCTCTTCGCCATTTACTCTCTTCTAATCCCTTTCTCTGCAGTCTCTCCATTTCAGGGGTAGAGAGAAAAGAAACAGGCGTGGGGAATTTAGGGGTCTTACCAAGGCTGCTTACAAAGCGGTATTAACACTTCACATGATACGTGTCCCTGTTCATTTACTCTCTTCTAATCCCTTTCTCTGCAGTCTTTCCATTTCAGGGGTAGGAGAGAAAAAACAGGCGTGGGGAATTTTGGGGTCTTACCAAGGCTTTACAAAGCAGTATTAACACTTCACATGATACGTGTACCTCTTCGTTTACTCTCTTCTAATCCCTTGCCTCTGCAGTCTCTCCATTTCAGGGGTAGGAGAGAGAAAGAAACAGGCGTGGGGAATTTAGGGTCTTACCAAGGCTTTACAAAGCGGTATTAACACTTCACATGATACGTGTACCTCTTCGTTTACTCTCTTCTAATCCCTTTCTCTGCGATCTCTCCATTTCAGGGTAGGAGAGAAAAGAAACAGGCGTGGGGAATTTAGGGGGTCTTACCAAGGCTTTACAAAGCGGTATTAACACTTCACATGATACGTGTCCCTGTTCATTTACTCTCTTCTAATCCCTTTCTCTGCAGTCTCTCCATTTCAGGGGGTAGGAGAGAGAAAAAAACAGGCGGGGAATTTAGAGGTCTTACCAAGGCTTTACAAAGTGGTAATAACACTTCACATGATACGTGTACCTCTTCGTTTACTCTCTCTTCTAATCCCTTTCTCTGCAGTCTCTCCATTTCAGGGGGTAGGAGAGAGAAAAGAAACAGGCGTGGGGAATTTAGGGGTCTTACCAAGGCTTTACAAAGCGGTATTAACACTTCACATGATACGTGTACCTCTTCGTTTACTCTCTTCTAATCCCTTTCTCTGCAGTCTCTCCATTTCAGGGGGTAGGAGAGAAAAGAAACAGGCGTGGGGAATTTAGGGGTTCTTACCAAGGCTTTACAAAGCGGTATTAACACTTCACATGATACGTGTACCTCTTCGCTTACTCTCTCTAATCCTTTCTCTGCAGTCTCTCCATTTCAGGGGGCAGGAGAGAGAAAAGAAACAGGCGTGGGGAATTTAGGGGTCTTACCAAGGCTTTACAAAGCGGTATTAACACTTCACATGATACGTGTACCTCTTCGTTTACTCTCTTCTAATCCCTTTCTCTGCAGTCTTTCCATTTCAGGGGGTAGGAGAGAGAAAAGAAACAGGCGTGGGGAATTTAGGGTCTTACCAAGGCTTTACAAAGTGGTAATAACACTTCACATGATGACGTGTACCTCTTCGTTTACTCTCTTCTAATCCCTTTCTCTGCAGTCTCTCCATTTCAGGGGTAGGAGAGAAAAGAAACAGGCGTGGGGAATTTAGGGGTCTTACCAAGGCTTTACAAAGCGGTATTAACACTTCACATGATACGTGTACCTCTTCGTTTACTCTCTTCTAATCCCTTTCTCTGCAGTCTTTCCATTTCAGGGGGTAGGAGAGAGAAAAGAAACAGGCGTGGGGGAATTTAGGGGTCTTACCAAGGCTTTACAAAGCGGTATTAACACTTCACATGATATGTGTCCCTGTTTGTTTACTCTCTTCTAACCTTTCTCTGCAGTCTTTCCATTTCAGGGGTAGGAGAGAGAAAAGAAACAGGCGTGGGGAATTTAGGGGTCTTACCAAGGCTTTACAAAGCGGTATTAACACTTCACATGATACGTGTCCCTGTTCTAATCCCTTTCTTCTAATCTCTCTCTTCTAATCCCTCCCTCTGCAGTCTCTCCATTTCAGGGGATAGGAGAGAGAAAAGAAACAGGCGTGGGGCATAATGACAACCACAATAGTAATAATGACAACAACAATAATGATAATAATAGTAACAATAATGGTGATGATGATGATGATAATAATAGACTTAGAATAACTTTGTCTCTGAATGTACACTAACTGGCACACCTTAATATGAGATTTCATTATATGACAGCTCTCTCTCCAAGGGTCACCCCATCCAGTTATGGTCGTAACTCGAGGACTACCATGTACGGAGGGCAAGTCAAAAAAGCCAAGATGGCAGCCGCAGGCACCCCTCCAGTGAAAACCCTCCCTCTTTAGGGAGGGGGCGCCCTAATACATTTGAACCCACCACCCCAATCTGTGGACACACCTGGTTTGCGGGCTGACCAGAAAATGGAATTATTTGATTTAAGAGCTGCGTGATGCAACAGCATTTCACTTTTAATGTATGCCAACTGGCGTACATTCAAAGTAACAATAAAGTTTATTCTATTCCATTCCATTCTAATTCTGAATTCTATTTTCTATTTTTATATATTTTATTCTATTCTATTCCATATTCTATCCTAATTTTGAATTCTATTTTATTTTTTCTATATTCTATTCTAATTCTAAATTCTATTCTATTTCTCTATTCTATTCTAATTCTGAATTCTATTCCATTTTCTATTTTTTCTATTTTTTATTATATTCTAATTCTATATTCTATTCTAATTTTGAATTCTGTTTTTTTCTCTATTCTATTCTAATTCTGAATTCTATTCTGTTCTTTATTCTATTCTAATTCTGGATTCTATTTAATTCCATTTTCTATTTTTTTAATATTTTATTCTGTTCTAATTCTGAATTCTATTCTATTTTCTATATTCTATTCTATTCTCTATTCTATTTAATTCTGAATTCAATTCTATTTTATTCTATTTCTCTATTCTACTCCAATTCTGAATTCTATTCAATTCCATTTTCTAATTTTTCTATATTCTAATTCTGAATTCTATTCTATTTTCTATTTATATTCTGTCCCTATTCTCCCTATTCTATTCTGTTCTGTTCTATTCAGTTCTATTCTAAATTCCTTATTATTCTATTCTTAAATCTATTCTATTCTTAATTCTATTCTATTCTAATATTCTGCATTCCATTCCATTCCATTCCATTCTATTCTATTCTATTCTTAATTCTATTCTATTCTATTTATTAAATCTTTATGCCACCATCTCCCCTTTTAGGTGACCCTGGCTGGCTTATGCGTTCTAAAATAAGTAAAAAAATAAAATAGAAATAAATGAAGATATGAAAACACCATTAAGGTAGGAAAAGATTCACAGGTGATGATCTGAAAAATAAAACAAGGACCGAGAGACGGACGAGGTGAGACAGACGAATGAGGGTGATGCAGGAGGGAAGACTCTGAAAAGATGGTGCAGCCATCGCACAAACACACAAACACATACCACATTGCAGGCTGCAGGCTGTCACCCCCCCCCCCCAGCGAGGGACTTTGCAAAGGGCTGCAGGCAGTCCTCGCGTTACGACCGCCACGGAGTCAAAAAAATGCACGTCATTAAGCGAGGCATTTGTTCAGTTGAATTTTGCCCCATTTTACGTCGCCACGGTCGCTAAGCAAATCCCTGCAAGAGGTTGCAGGTGCTCCCAACACTGGAGGTTTGTTTGTTTTTTAAGAAGAAACCAGACGGTCATTTTGTCCCAAACGGGATAAGGTCCCCTGCTCGAGTGGGGGGTTGGACTAGATGATCTCAGAAGTCCCTTCTAACACGGTTACCCTTTCACAGGCAGTCCTCGACCTTTCGACTGCCGTTGACAAGCCCAGAAGGTGTGTCGCTAAGCAAGACGTTCGTTAAGTGAGGGTTTTTTTTGGGGTGTGTGTGTTGGGACGACTTTTCTTGTCACGGTCGTTGAAGCGAATCACTGCCATTGTTAAGTGAGGAACAGGGCTGCTCGGAGAATCCAGCTTTCCCAACGGTTTTGCTTGTGCGACGGTCGCCAAAGGAGGTCACGGATTAAACTGGTTGCCAATCATCCGAATATAAATGGCGTGATCTCGGGAAGCCTCAACGGTCATAAGTGTGAAACATGGTCCTAAGTCACCTATTTTCCAGGGCTGTTGTAACTTCAGTCACTAAGCGAACTGTTGTAACTCAAGGACTACCTGAAACGGTGCAGGGTTTCCAGCCTAAGGTGGGGTTGGACTAGCAGACCTCTAGGGTTCCTTCCAGCCCGGTTATTCTATTCTATTCTGTATTCTGTTAAGGTGCCCTCCTGGGAAGCTGTAAGGAATCCAGATGGGATTCTGGACTTGGGTGCCGATGCAGAGATGGGGACTGGGCACCAGCACCGGGGACGGATCCTTTCCGGCACCAGAGAAGGATCTCTGCCCGCGATCCGGTAGGAATCCCGCCCAGGCAGTTGTGATCTGGAAGGGAGGAGGGAGAACAGGGAAGACGGGAGAGAGGGAGGGAAGGAAGGAGGAGGAAGGAAGGAAGGAAGGAAGGAAGGAAGGAAGGAAGGAAGGAGAGGAGAGGAGGAGCAAGGAAGGAAGGAAGGAAGGAAGGAAGGAAGGAGGAGAGGAGAGGAGGAGCAAGGAAGGAAGGAAGGAAGGAAGGAAGGAAGGAAGAAGAGAGGGATGGAGGGAGAGAGGAGGGAAGGAGGGAGGGAGGAGGAAGAAAGGAAGGAGGGAAGGAAATGAGAAGAGAGGGGATGGAGGGAGAGAGGAGGAAAGGGGAGGGAGGGAGGAAGGAAGGAGAGGAAAGAAGAAATGAGAAGAGAGGGAGGGAGAGAAGAGGGAAGAGGAAGGATGGAAGAAAGGAAGGAGAACAGGAAGGAGAGGAAGGTAGGAAGGAGAAGAAGGAAGGAGAGGAAATAAGAAATGAGAAGAGAGGAAGGAAGGAAGGAAGGAAGGAAGGAAAGGAGGGAGGGCTCAGTGCTTGTACTGGGCATAGATCTTTTACAGCTCCACGAAGGATCTCTGCCCCCAATTAGATAGGAATCCTGCCCAGCCAATTGTGATCTGGAAGGAAAGAAGGAAGGAAGGGAGGGAGGGAGGGAGGAAGAAAGGGAGGGAGGGAGGGAGGGAGGGCACAGCGCGGGCACCGGCGCTGGGCACGGATCCCTTCTGGCACCAGGAAGGATCTCTGCCCTTGAACCAGCAAGAGTCCTGCCCAGCGCAGCCCGGCCAATTGTGATCCAGCGTCGCTTTTCCTGCCAACCTCGACCCACGCACCCCCCTTCACACACACACACACACACACACACAAAGTGCCATCCGCGCAACTTCCGGCCGTTCCAGGCACCCCGTGCATGCTCAGAGGCACTCTCGCCCTCCTTCTTTTAGAAGGACCACGCAGATGAGTCTTGATTCAACTCTCAGTTCGACTCCAGGGAGGAAAAACACCCATAAAAGTCAACCAAGGGGCAGAGATGAGAGATGGGAAGGGAGGAGGAGGAAGGCAGGGGGGGGCGTTGGGGGCAGGGTCGGAGGGTGAGGAGGGGGGGGCGTGTCCTGGAGGAGATGGAGCCCCTTTGTTTGGGGGAGGAGAAGGCTCCGGGAAGGAGGGGGCTGCAGGAAAGGAGGGGGAGGAGGGGGAGGGCGTTGTGCAGCTGCCCAAAATAACCCCCTACGCATCCCAGATCCCGTTATCCCTGGTTGCCATGGCAGCCGGGAGGCAGCCGAGGCGGATGGGAACGAGGGAGGAACGTGGGAAAGTGCGCGCAGGGGGGCAGGGGGAGGGCTTTCAAGGTTGAGAGGAAAGAAGGAATGAGAAGAGGGGAGGGAAGAAGGGGGAGGTAGGAATGAAAAGAGGAAGGAGGAAGGAAGGGATGGAAGGAAGGAATGGGAAGAGAGGAAGGAAGGAAGGAAGAACAGGGAAGAAGGAAGGGAGGAGATAGGAATGAAAAGAGGGAAGGAGTGGAAGGAAGGAAGGAAAGGAGAAAAGGAGGAATAAAAAGAGGGAAAGGAAGGAGAGGAAGGAAGGAATGAAAGAAGGAATGAGAAGAGAGGGAGGGAGGGAGGAAAGAAGGAATGAGGAAGGAAGGAATGAAAGAAGGAATGAGAAGAGAGGAAGGAAGGAAGGAAGGAGATGGGAATGAAAAGAGGAAAGGGGAAGGAGAGGAAGGAAGGAATGAAAAAGGAATGAGAAGAGAGGGAGGGAGGAAGGAAGGAAAGAAGGAATGAGGAAGGAAGGAATGAGGAAGGAAGGAATGAAAGAAGGAATGAGAAGAGGAAAGGGCAGGAAGGAAGAACAGAGAAGGAAAAGAAGGAAGGAAGAACAGGGAAGAAAGAAGGAGATAGGAATGAAAAGAGGAAGGGTAAGAAAGAAAGGAGAACAGGGAAGGAGAGGAAAGAAGGAAGGAAGGAAGGAAGAAGAAGGAAGGTGCAGGAAGGAAGAACAAAGAAGGAGTGGAAGGAAGGAAGAATAGGGAAGAAGGAAGGAGAAAGGAATGAAAAGAGAGACAGGAAAGGTAGGAAGAAAGGAAGGAGAACAGGGAAGGAGAGGAAAGAAGGAAAGAAAGAAGAAGAGAGGAAGGAAGGAAGGAGATTCCTTTGAAGAAAGAGATTGTATGAAAAGCTTTCCTTTCCGCAGGAAAAATCAAAATTTGGAGATTGCACCTGAATTTCTATCCTTTTTTTTGTCCCTTTCTCAGTCAGCTGCTCTCTGACTGCGTGGACCCCCTCAACTCAAACCCTCCTCCCACCCATTACCCAATCCCCACCCCCACCCTCCCCTGTCCAAGAAAGCCTTGGGAGGCCTCAAAGGATCCCATAACAACCACCATTTTCTTTTTTTTTTAAAAAAAAAAACAGAACTCAAGCTTCTAGTCCCTAATGAGAATGCAATCAAACCGGAGGCCTGCCGATGCATTCCCACACACAGCAGCAAAGATCTGGGAAATCTCCTTCTGTCAATCCAGCCTTGGAGAAAAGAAGGCTTCAAGGGTCTATTTTTAAAAAATAAAAATAAAATAAAATAAAACGGGTAGTCCTCAAGTTACGACCGTTCGTTTAGTGACCAAAATGGCCGCTCAGTTCAGACTTTCCGATCAGGGCTTTGGGGTAAAGAAGGAAAAAAAGTGTTGGGGAGTTTCATGAAACCAACTCAGCACTAGATATTCCTCGATTTGCGCCTGTTCGAAGTTACGGCCGTTCGAAGTTGCGGCCGTTCCGAAGTTACGACGGCACTGGGGGGAAAAAACAGTCACTTGCAGCCAAGTCCTTGAACATAATCGCAGGAAACCCCCCACACACAATCGCGTGACCCCCAAAAGAATATTTTTCAGCGCTTGGCACGTTACAGGGAGTCCTGGACATATATACGGCCATCATTTTGAGAGACATTGGTTCAGTTTGAGTTTTGCCCTGTTTTACAGCCTTCCTTGCCACTGTCGTTAAGCGAATCACTCCAGTTGTTCAGTTAGACGCACGTCGTTAAGCAAATCCGGCTTCCCGACATTGCTCAAAGTGAGTTTTGCCCTGCTTTACGACCTTTCTTGCTGCAGTTGTTAAGTGAGTCACATGGTCGTTAAGCAAAACTCTGCTTCCCCATTTGTCTTTGCTGGTCAGAAGGTCACAAAAGGGGATCACATGATCCCCGGGGATGCCGCGACCGTCATAAATACGAATCAGTTACCAAGTTGTCGAATTTTGACCAAGGAGAGGCAGCGACGGTTGCAAGTGCGAAACATGGTCCTAAGTCCCTTTTTTCAGTGCCGTCGTAACTTCGAACGGTCACTAAGTCAAGGACTGACTCATATTTACGATGGTCGCAGCATCCCAGAGTCGCGCGATCCCCGTTTTGCAGCCAATGGGAGGGGGGAGCCGGATTTGTTTAAGGACCGTTTGATTCACAGAACGACAGCAGCGTTTTGCTGAACGAGCGTAGTGAACTAGGCCGTAGAATCAAACCTGCTTCTCTTAACGATCACCTTTCTTAGCAACCGCTTCCAACGGCGGTCGTAAGTCGAGAACAAATTGGAGGAGGGTCTTACAGCACTCCCCCACCCCACCCCGAGAGCCAAACAGAGGCCTAACAAGCCTCTCACAGGCCCAAACCATCATTCTTATGGCCCGCCACAAACCAAGTTTACCTCATGGAAGAACACTGGCTTTCTCACGCGCCCTCCGTCTTTCCTGCCTCGAACCCAGGGCCGAGATCCCGGTGCCTCAGTTTCCCCTTCTCCTCCCTAGACGTGTCTCCACAACCCTTCGTTCTATCCCAGAAACTCTAAGCACACCACCCAACCCCAGGTGGACGCCAGAGTTAGAAGCACCCGGGCTGAAACTGGGTTGGGGTCCCAAGTTCGAGTCCCGTCCTAAGCCCCCCCCCCCCACCCCAAAAGTCAATCAAGGAGAGAGAAGCAACTTAAGGAGGGGTTTCCTGATAGGAAGAACAATTAATTCGTGGAGCGACTCACCTCCAGAAGTTGTGGATGCTCCAACACAGGAAGTTTTTAACAAGATGTTGGATAACCGTTTGTCTGAAGTGGTTGGTGTAGGGTTTCCTGCCTAGGCAGGGGGTTGGACTAGAAGACCTCCAAGGGCCCTTTCAACTCTGTTATTCTATTCTATTCTATTTCTAATTCTATTCTATTTCTAATTCTATTCTATATTCTATTCTAATTCTAATTCTATTCTATAATGTATTCTATTCTATTCTATATTCTATTCTATTTCTATTCTATATTCTATTCCAATATTCTATTCTATTCTCTATTCTATTCTATTTCTATTTCTAATTCTATTCTATTCTACTATTCTATTCTATATTCTATTCTCTTTAATTCTATTCTATTCTATATTCTATTCTATTCTATTCTATTCTATTCTATATTCTATTCTATTCTATTTCTATTCGGATTCTACTATTCTATTCTATATTCTATTTCTAATTCTATTCTATTCTATATTCGATTCTATATTCAATTCTATATTCGATTCTATATTCTATTCTATTCTACTTCTATTCTATTCTACTATTCTATATTCTATTCTCTTTTTAATTCTATTCTATTCTATATTCAATTCTCTATTCGATTCTTTTTCCAATTCTATTCGATTCTATATTCGATTCTATATTCGATTCTATATTCGATTCTATATTCTATTCTATTCTATTCTATTCTAATTCTATTCTATATTCTATTCTATTTCTATTCTATTCTATATTCTATTCTATTTCTAATTCTATTCTATTCTATATTCGATTCTCTATTCGATTCTTTTTCTAATTCTCTTCGATTCTATATTCGATTCTATATTCTATTCTAATTCTATTCTATATTCTATTCCATTTCTATTCTATTCTATATTCAATTCTATTTCTAATTCTATTCTATTCTCTATTCTATTCTATTCTCTTTCTCATTCTCATTTCTATTCTATATTCTATTCTTTTTCTAATTCTATTCTATATTCTATTCTATATTCTATTCTATTCTATATTCTATTCTATTCTATATTCTGTTCTATTCTCTTTCTCATCCTATTCTATATTCTATTCTCTTTCTAATTCTATTCTATTCAAAACAACTAACAAATGTCCCACCGTGAAGCCACCAAACTGATAACCAAGGAAAGGCAGACCCTAGGAAGGAGATACAGATAACAGGTAACCAGAGTTGGAAGGGGGGGATCTTGTAGGCAGGGGTGGGATCCACATTTCTTAACAACCGGTTCTGTGGGCAGGGCCTAATTTATGGGTGTGACTTGGTCGTCACATGACTGGCTGGGGCGTGAAATATGTAAATATTTGTAAATATTTATGTAAATATTGAATTTTTTTATATATAGATATAAAAAAAGAGCAACTTTTACCCCAAAATCAGGCAAAGCAGACTGAATGAATTGCTTGCAGATTCATTCAGGGATCTGCCTTTCTGCAATCTACTGCCTGAGTCTGCACTGGAAAATAGATGCTTCAGTCCTAAGGAAGGTTCGGCTCTGCTCTCAAGCCATTTCCCTCCACCCACCCCCAAAACCCCTAAATAACAACCCCCTGACTGGGCCTCTCGGCGATTTAGATTAGCCAGAAAGCAGACATCTGCAGGAGGGGAGGGGCCAGCCAGCAGCGCGATTTGCCAGTTCTCCAAACTGCACAGAATCGTAACAACCGGTTCTATAGAACTGGTCTGAACGGGTAGAATCTCGCCCCTGCTTGGAGGTCATCTAGTCCAACCCCGCTGGCCCAAGCAGGAGACCCTACATCATTTCTGACCGAGGGGAGTCCGATCTCTTCTTAAAAGCCTCCAGGGATGAAGCTGCCACGACTTTCTGTTCCATGGGTTGATGGTTCTCACGGTCAGAAAGTTTCTCCTTATTTCCAGGTTGCACCAATCAGAATAGAGCTGGAAGGGACCTTGGAGGTCATCTATCCAACCTGTTCCAAAGAAGACCCTACATACAATTTCTGACCGATGGCAGTCCAGTCTCTTCTTGAAAACCTCCAAGGATGAAGCTCCCACAATTTCTGAATAACAGAATAATAACCGAGTTGGAAGGGACCCTTGGGGGTCATCTAGTCCAACCCCCTTCTGCCCAAGCGGGAGACCCTACACCATTTCTGACAGATGGGAGTCCAGTCTCTTCTTGAAAGCCTCCAGTTTCCATCAATTATTCCTTGTCTGGCCTTCAGGGGTCTTGGAGAATAGCTTGACCCCCTCCTCCTCCTCTCTGGGGCAGACCCTCAAATACTGGAAGATGCTCTCCTGTCTCCCCTGGTCCTTCTCTTCCCTACACTAGCCAGGCCCGGTTCCTGTAACCAATAATACAGGGGAGTCCTTGACTTATAACCCGTTCCTTTCGCCACCGTTTGAAGTTACAACAGCATGGGCCAAAGAGACTCACGGCTGAGTTTTTTTTCACCCTTAATGACCGTTTGCGGAGCACCCAGGCTCGCATGTATGACGGTCTCGTGCTCCCAAGAGGGGTTGGGGTTGGAGGGGAAGCCGGAATTCTCTGAATGCTTCGCTTAATAACGACGGGACAGCTCGTCTGACAGGGCCCAAAAAGAAAGGAAAGAAAAAGGAAAGAAGGAAGGAAGGAAGGAAGGAAGGAAGGAAGGAAGGAAGGAAGGAAGGAAGGAAGGAAGGAAGGAAGGAAGGAAGGAAAAAAAAAGAAGGAAGGAAGGAAGAAAAAGGAAGGAAGGAAGGAAGGAAGGAAGGAAAAGAAAGAAGGAAGGAAGGAAGGAAGGAAGGAAGGAAGGAAGGAAAGGAAGGAGGAAGGAAGGAAGGAAGAAAAGAAAGGAAGGGAGGAAGGAAGGAAAGAAGAAAGGGAATGAGGAAGGAAGGAAGAAAGAAAAAGAAAAAGAAAGAAAGGAAAGAAAGAAAGAAAGAAAGAAAGAAAGAAAGAAAGAAAGAAAGAAAGAAAGAAAGAAAGAAAGAAAGAAAGAAAGAAAGAAACTCAGTCAAGCGGGGAGGGGAATAGCCAGATTCGCTTCACTTCTCCTGCGACTCACTTAAAGGCCTGGAGTGATTCGGCAGAACAGCGGCAGGTAAACCCCAGCTGGATGGTGGACGTAAGTCGAGGGCTGCCTGTATTTTAGGGGTTTGCACCCTAAAAAGAAATCCGGGGAGGGGTGTGTGTATGTGTGGGGGCCACCCATCCACCTTCTCCCACAGACACACCCATGCCTAGTACAAACCCTCCCTTTGCTTGCCCCAGCCTTCCGTTATAACAGATAATCAGAGTGGAAGGGACCCTGGGGTCATCTAGTCCAACCCCCTCCCCTGCCCAAGCGGGAGACCCCTACCCCATTTCTGACATTCGGCAGTCCAGCCTCTTCTTGAAAGCCTCCAAGGACGAAGCTCCCATCATTTCTGAATAACAGAATCCTAACAAGAGTCGGAAGGGACCCTTGGGGGTCATCTAGTCCAACCCCCTCCCCAGGCCCAAGCGGGAGACCCTACCCCATTTCTGACATTTGGCAGTCCAGCCTCTTCTTGAAAGCCTCCAAGGATGAAGCTCCCATCATTTCGGAATAACAGAATCCTAACAAGAGTCAGAAGGGACCCTTGGAGGTCATCTAGTCCAACCCCCTCCCCAGGCCCAAGCGGGAGACCCTACCCCATTTCTGACATTCGGCAGTCCAGCCTCTTCCTCTTGATGTCCCACCCACTCAATAAAATTGCATTCCATGTTACCTGCTTGCAACCCACTCCCCAGCTGCTTCTCCCGCCCATCTACCGGCTGGGGGAGAGGGTTGGGGAGGGGGGGGTCAAAGTTCACCCCTGGCGGTGATGTCACCACCCCTCCAAAGATTCCCCCCCCCCAAAAAAAAACTCTTTCTCCCTCCCCCACCTTCCCGTTCACCCAGCAACCCCACACACACACATCTTCCGTTCTGCTTTTTCCTTATGTGCAGGAACACACACACACACACAAACGCCAGTGACGCACAACCAGGGACCGATTATCAATGGCAAGGAAGCACGCGGTGTGTAAAACACTCAGGCACACCGTGTCACCCACAAACATCCCTCCTCCTGGGGTTTTTTTTCTATTTTTTTTACACCCCCACTCTTCCCCCTTCGGATCCTGTCGCTAAAGAACACCGCGTCTCGCAAGATCACGAATACCGGAAGCGGGGAGGGGGGGGGTAGCAGATAATCAGAGTCGGAAGGCACCTGGTAGGTCATCTAGTCCAACCCCCCTCTTCCCAACCCTCCACACCATTTCTGACATATTGCAGTCCACCAATCTCTTCTTGAAAGCCTCCACGGATCGAGCTCCCACAGCTTCTGAAGGCAGCTTCTGTTCCAATGAATATAGAATGCCAGAGTGGGAAGGGACCTTGGAGGTCATCTAGTCCAACCCCCCCGCCCAAGCAGGAAGCCCTACACCCATTTCTGACAAAATGGCAGTCCGATCTCTTCTTGAAAGCCTCCAGGGATGAAGCTCCCACAGCCTCAACAAAGAGATCCATCCTTAATAGATTGAGAGAGTTGGAAGGGACCTTGGAGGTCATCTAGTCCAACA
The DNA here is from genome assembly GCF_049901715.1 of Pseudonaja textilis. Taxonomy (NCBI): domain Eukaryota; kingdom Metazoa; phylum Chordata; class Lepidosauria; order Squamata; family Elapidae; genus Pseudonaja; species Pseudonaja textilis. Next base: position 125,225,675 of record NC_142008.1, on the reverse strand, counting down.
CCCCCCACCCAAACGGGAAGCCCTGCACCATTTTTGACAGATGGCAGTCCGATCGCTTCTTCAAAGCCTCCAGGGATCGAGCCCCCACAACTTCTGAAGGCAACTTCTGTTCCAATGAATATAGAATATCTGAGCCGGAAGGGACCTTGTAGGTCATCTAGTCCAACCCCCTTGCCCAAGCGGGAGGCTCTATACCATTTCTGACAGATGGCAGTCCAATCTCTTCTTGAAGCTCCCACAATTTCTGAATAACAGAATAGTAACCGAGTTCAAAGGGACCTTGTAGGTCATCTAGTCCAACCCCCACCCACCCAAGCGGAACACCCTACACCATTTCTGACAGATGGCGGTCCAATCTCTTCTTAAAAGCCTCCAGGGATGGAGGTGGGGGGAGGAAAGGGGAAGTAAAAAAGAAAAGAAAGGAAGGTTGGAAGGAAGAGAGGGGGTCTTATTGGCAGCCTTTTAATCGAACTGAATTGATTTTTTTTTAATATTAAGAGACGTTCCTTGATTCTTCGGAGGAAGCTATTCCATGTGGCCCCCTTTCCCTTCACTGCAGAACTTGGGCGTCCTTAAACGAGGAACTGGTGGCCAAACCAACTTAGATCTCTACAGACACCACTGCCTCACTGGGCGAATTTCAACTCCTACATCTGGGTTTTTCGTCCTTGGCACAACTGGAGAAATGGGTGGACTACAATTCCAAGCATCCCCCGCCCCAGCCAATGGGGGCCCAATTGGAACACGAGCCCTCGTGGCCTATTCCATTGAGAAATTGCCCCCCGCCCCGCGGCTTTCCCAAACCTCAAAGCTTTGTTCTTCTCTCTGCACCTGGTGGTTTTTCTTGCGGACGTCTCATGACCCACCTAGGGAACGTCATCAGGGCTAGAAGAGAAGGGAGGATGGATTTCTAGCCTTGGTGAGGTTCCCTAGTTGGGTCGTAAAACGTCTGCAAGGAAGCCATCAAGTTCGGGGCAACCAAGGACCCCACAGTCCTCCTCCTCCTCCTCCTCCTCCTTGCAAACTCTCCTTCCTTCTAGCACTGATGTTGTTCCCTAGTTGGGTCAGGAAATGTCTGCAAGGAAATCACCCAGCTCAGAGACCACCGAGGACCCCACAGTCCTTTCCTCTCCCTCCCTTCCTTCCTTCCAGCACTGATGATGTTCCCTGGTTGGGTCATGAAACGTCCCCAAGGAAATCACCCAGCTCAGACAGCCCCAAGGAACCCACAGTATTCCTCCTCCTCCTCCTCCTCCTCCTCCTCCTCCTCCTCCTCCTCCTCCTCCTCCTCCTCCTCCTTGCAAACTCTCCTTCCTTCTAGCACTGATGATGTTCCCTAGTTGGGTCCTGAGATGTCTGCAAGAAAACCACCCAGCTCAGAAAGCAACAAGGACCCACAATCCTTTTTGCCTCCCCCACCTCCCTCCTTCTACCACCCATAATGTTCCCCAGTTGGCTCATAAAACAAGCCCCTGCTCAAGAGACCCCCCACGGACCTCACCCTTCAACCCTGAGCGCCCAGTGTTCTCTTTGCTACCCTCCAAGCCTGCTGGTTCCCCCCACACACACACACAAAAACACCCCCAGCTCTTCTTCCAAACTTGCAAAATTGTGCCTTTCCCACAGACATCGGGCAGCTTGTCCGTCTGTCTGTCTGTCTATAAAACCCCCACCCCACCCCCAAATTCACAAGTCCTGCTTCAGACATCAGGCTGGCCACGTGAGTCTGCCACCCCCAACACCCCCACATCCCCCAAAACTCACATGTTCAACTCTCCAAGAAACTTTGCAAATGCGTTTCGGGGAGTTTGGAGTGGGGCGGACAGAGACAGTTTCATTCCAAGCCATTTCAAAAAGCCAGCTAAATTTGTTCACACACACACATCTACACACACACACACACACACACACACACAGAGTCTGCAGAAAAAAAGACCAGAAGGCGCTAAAGGCCAAGAGGAAGATTTTTGGGGTGCCCAGCGTCCCGCCTCACCTTGGTCCCAAATTCTTTTGCAAGACCACCGAGCCTCTAAATTAGCCAAAAAAGTGACTTTTCCCTGGCTCTCCCATTCCCCAAATCTTTTTTTTTCTCCTTTTTTTTTCCCCTCCTTCTTTTGCACCTCTTCCCACTGAGTAATTTATCTCTGTCTAGATGCTTTCAAGCTGCTATTTTCACAGGCCAGAAGGCATCCTAAAATGCCACCCCAATTGCTAAAAAAAAATAAATACAAAAAAATACAAATAAAAAGACCAACATTTAAACCCTAACGCCTCCAGAATCAACCAGGATGGGTAAGGAAGAGAAGAAAAAAAAACACCACCCCCCCAAAAAAAAAAACTCAAATTGCACCGTTAAATTGCACCCTTCAACCCAAACCAGGATGGGGAAATCTGGTCCCTGCAAAGTTTGTTTTATCAGCTGGTTTAGAAGCACAAACCCAATCCGTGCAACAGCTGCACGGGTATAAATGGGGCTCAGCTTGGTTACGATGCATCTTGGCTTATTAATCTTGGGGCTTGGCGTGTTCTGGGGTCCCAGAAAAAGGGGTGAAACTGGGGTTGAAACTGAGCCAACCACGGCTGCCCTTCCATCAAGCCAACTCTCCGTCCTCGCTTGAGCTTCGAATGGTGGTAATGTGGGAAGGGATGTTTTAAGCCAGGTTTAAGCCACGGCTTGAGGGAACGCCAAAATCTCGCTGGGGCCAGGAATGGACAAGAAGGAAAGGATCCTTGGTGCTCTGTGAGAACTCACCGAGCACGGGTGATGTAACCTAGTTGGGTCATGAAACGTCTTGCAAGAAAAGTACCAAGCTCAGAGAGCACCAAGCAACCCAGAATCATCTTCCTCCTCCTCCTCCTCCTCCTCCTCCTCCTCCTCCCCCCACCTGCAAACCCCACACCCTTCTAGCACTGATGATATTCCCCAGCAGGGTCATGAAATGTCTGCCAGGAAACCCACCCAAGGTGCCTTCGTTTCAACCCTGAGCTACAAATTTTCTGCTTAATGGACAGAAACATGAGTCCTTTCCTTGATGTGGCTGTAAAAGAAAGGAAGGGGAGGGTATCTCAATTTAAAAGCCCCCTCCCCCGGGGGTCTCTCTCTCTCCCCCCCCTATTCCTTAAGTGAAATAAAACGTACAGCCTGTCACGAGAACATCCGGTAACAGCCGAGGTGGATGAGGGTCAGAAGGCCACAGGAAACCATCCATCATTCATCGCAGATCCATTATTAATTAGGAGGTGGGGCAAGGAGCCATCCTTCCCCCCCAGAGAGATTTCCACCCCCGAACTCCAAGGGGGGAATGGCAGCGATTGAGAACGAGTAGCCTGCGGGATGGCTTGCCACCAGAATCATTGGGTGCTTCCCTTGTGGGAGGCTTTCAAGGAGGGATTGGAACACCTTTTGGTCTGAAAGGCTATAGGGAGTCTCCTGCTCCAGGAGGGGGTTGGACTAGATGACCTCTGAAGTCCCTTCCAGTGTTTTGATTCCATGGTCTGTCAGTCTCTGTCATCTACCATCTCTCTACCTCTCCCTTTCTCCCTCATCCATCCATTCATGATATCTGTCTATCATCCCACCATCCATCCATCCATCCATCATATCTGTCTGTCTGTTTGTGCCTATCTACATCTATCTATCTATCTATCTATCTATCTATCTATCTATCTATCTATCTATCCATCCACCCACCTACCTACCTATCATTTCTCTACCTCTCTCTCTCTTTCTCTCTCATCCATCCTTCCATCCATCCATCCACCCACCCACGCACCTACCTATCATTTCTCTACCTCTCTTTCTCTCATCCATCCATGATATCTATCATCTATCCATTCATCCATTTACCTACCTACCTATCTACCATCTCTCTATTTCTCTCTCTCTCATCCATCCATCCATCCATCCATCCATCCATGATATCTTTCATCCACCCACCCACCCACCGTTTCTCTACCCCTCTCTCTCTTTCTCATCCATCCATCCATCCATGATATCTGTCTATCATCCATCCATCCATCAATCCATCTACCTACATACCTATCTACCATTTCTCTGTCTCTCTTTCTCTCTCATCCATCCATTCATAGTATCTGTCTATCATCCATCCATCCATCGTTTCTCTACCCCCCTCTCTCTTTCTCTCTCTTCGATCCATTCATAGTATCTGTCTATCATCCATCCATCCATCAATCCATCTACCTACATACCTATCTACCATTTCTCTGTCTCTCTTTCTCTCTCATCCATCCATTCATAGTATCTGTCTATCATTCATTCATCCATCCACCATTTCTCTACCTCTCTTTCTCTCTCATCCATCCATCCATCCATCCATGATATCTGTCTATCATCCATCCACCCACCCACCCACCTACCTACCTACCATTTCTCTGTCTCTCTCTCTCTTTCTCTCTCATCCATCCATCCATGATATCTGTCTATCATCCATCCATCCATCCATCCACCCACCCACGCACCCACCTACCTATCATTACTCTACCTCTCTTTCTCTCTCATCCATCCACCCATCCATGATATCTGTCTTTTCATCCACCCACACACCCACCCACCCGCCTACCGATCATTTCTCTATCTCCCTCTCTCTTTCTCTCTCATCCATCCATCCATCCATCCATCCATCCATGATATCTGTCTACCATCCATCCACCCACCTACCCACCTATCATTTCTCTATCTCTCTCTTTCTCTCTCATCCATCCATCCATCCATGATATCTGTCTGTCATCCATCCATCCATCCATCCACCCACCCACGCACCTACCTATCATTTCTCTACCTCTCTCTCTCTTTCTCTCTCATCCATCCATCCATCCATGATATCTGTCTATCATCCATCCATCCATCAATCCATCTACCTACATACCTATCTACCATTTCTCTTTCTCTCTTTCTCTCTCATCCATCCATCCATCCATAGTATCTGTCTATCATCCACCCACCCACCCACCCAGCCACCTACCTATCATTTCTCTACCTCTCTCTTTCTCTCTCATCCATCCATCCATCCATGATATCTGTCTATCATCCATCCATCCACCCACCTACCCACCTATCATTTCTCTATCTCTCTCTTTCTCTCTCATCCATCCATCCATCCATGATATCTGTCTATCATCCATCCATCCATCCACCCACCCACACACCTACCTATCTACCATTTCTCTGTCTCTCTTTCTCTCTCATCCATCCATCCATTCATGGTATCTGTCTATCATCCATCCATCCATCCACCCACCCACCTACCTATCTACCATTTCTCTACCCCTCTCTCTTTCTCTCTCATCCATCCATCCATTCATGGTATCTGTCTATCCTCCATCCACCCACCCACCCACCGATAATGTTGCCCAGTATGGGTATTGAAACACCTACAAGAACACAACCAACCTCAGGGAGCCCCGAGGACCCCTCATCTCTCTCTCCCCCCTCCCTCCCTCTCAGTTTTCAAGAAAAAAAAATAGACCACCATTTGGGGGACGATGGTATAAGGATGCATGCCTTGGGCCCTTGGGGGTTGGACTAGAAGACCTTCAGGGTCCCTTCCAGCCAGCCCTTGCATTCTGTAAGTCCCCGAATACTCTTCTTCTTCTTCTTCTTCTTCCCTACTGCCGGGACCCCCACTCAGGTCCTCCCAGTCCAGCTCTCTCTCAAGGCCTCGGGTCTTCTATCCTACACCCTTTTCCCCATCACGGAAGCCCCCAGCCCCACTGCATAAAATACCGGGGAAGATCCCCCCCGCCCCTCCACCTCTCTCTCCTTGCTGAGATTGGCACGATCCTCCTTTCCCTCCCTGCCAGATAATCCCACCCTCTTTTCTCCGGCTGGCTGTTGGCCCAGCAGACCTGCCAGCTCCTCCCAGATCAAACCCACCCACCCACCCGGAGTCTTGGGAGAGGGAGGGGAGGAGGGGAGGAGGGAAGGAGCAGGGGGGGCTTGGTGGAGGGCAAGGACCAGCATTGCAGCTCCGGGGAGGTGGGGAAAGAAAGAGAAGAAAGCCACAGACCAACATCGAGATTGTATTTCACCCAGACAGAAACCGTGTGTGTGTGTGTGTTGCGTGTGTATGTAATCAGCATTCCTGATTACTGAGTGTGATATTTAGCGCATGCATTCTGTGCATGTGTGTGTGTGTGTGTGTGTGTGTGTCGAATTGGC
>NC_142008.1:125203032-125219397 GCF_049901715.1 Pseudonaja textilis | reverse complement strand
ATAACTATGCTGAGTTTCATATCACAAATCACTAGTCGAACACTTCCCAGGCATTTAGGATGCTAATAATCATCATCATCATCATCTTTCGTGAGATTCACGGCCTTTGGGGCTGGTTGGTAGCACAATAGCTGGAATCCTAAGCAAGGACCTAGGAACTGTTAAGTTATTGTTATTATTATTATTATACACAAAAAACGACACTGTACACAGCAGACGAGACAACCATGCTGGGTTTCGTATCACAAATCACTAGTCGAACCCTTCCCAAGTGTTTAGGACTGCGTGATGTATGGGCGGATTATGCGAGCAGATCCCAGTAAGGTGGCCTTCTGCAGCTGACCAAGGGTGATCTGGTCAGCGTCAATTGTTTTTAAGTGCTTGCCTAGGTCTTTAGGCACAGCAGCACCCAGTGTGCCCAGTACCACTGGAACCGCCTCCACTGGTTTATGCCGGAGTCTCTGCAGTTCGATTCTCAAGTCCTGATATCTGGTGACTTTTGCAAGTTGTTTTTCGTCGATTCTGCTGTCACCAGGTGTGGCCATGTCGACCATCCACGCTTTTTTCTTCTCCACAATCGTGATATCCGGGGTATTGTGTTCCAGAACTTTGTCGGTCTGTATTCGGGAGTCCCACATTATTATTAATCTTTGGTGGGATTCACAGCCTTTGGGGCTGGTTGGTAGCTCAACAGCTCGAGTCCTAACCAAGGACCTAGGAACCGCTCCGGTAGCGTCAGAGGGTAAAAGCTGTTCCAGGTCCGGCGGTTTTTTGTAGAATCAGACTGTTATTCTGTTAATGAATCAGTGGAAAGACTCTCCCCCCCCCCAAGAAGTTGTGGGTGCTCCCATCAGTGGATGTTTTGAAGAAGAGCCTGGACAGACATTTTACCTGACTTGCTATGGGGTCTCCTGCCTGAGCAAGGGGCTGGACTAGAAGACCTCTGAAGGGCCTTCCCGTTCCGTTATTCTCTCAAAGCAGATTCTTCTGGATTTGTGAAAGGGGGTGGTGGTTGGATGGACTCTGTGTGTGTGTGTGTGTGTGTGTTGAGATAAGAATGAGAGGGCTCCAAATTCTTGGCCCAGCCTCAGCCAGATGGCTCAGGGCAACAGCTGAGCGGGGTGTCTGCCTGCCCTCCGGCCTCTGCTCCCTACACTTGGGGGGTCTCAGCCCAAGGCTGCCTCCCCCCTGCAGGGAGGAGCAGAACGGCCACTGGCCTGGCCCTGCCTCCACCCACTGGTTGGAAGTAGCTGGTGCCAGCTGCTCTCTGCCCGGCCTTCTCCGTGGGGCCGGGGTGGAGGGGGGTGTAGAAACCCTGGTTAACCAGGTGGCAAAGCAGCCCTGCAGCACCATGGCCAGTTCCCAGGGCTGCAGGCGCTCCGCTGGCGCTGGGAGCGAAGAGGAGGTGGAGGGACAGAAGGAAGGAAAGGAGAGGAAGGAAAGAAGAAAGAGGAAGGAAAGGAGGGAGGGAGGGAGGAAAGAGGAAGGGAAAGAGAAGGAAGGAAGGAAGGAAGGAGGTGGAACAGAAGGAAGGAAAGTGGAAGGAAGAGGAAGGGAGAAAGGAAAGAAGAGAAGGAAGGAAGGAAAGAAGAGGAAGGAAAGAAGAAAGAGGAAGGAAAGGAGGGAGGGAGGAAGGAAGGAAGAGGAATGAAGGAAAGTGGAAGGAAGAGGGAGGGAGGAAGGAAAGAAGAGGGAGGGAGGAAGGAAGAAGAGAAGAGGAAGGAAGGAAAGTGGAAGGAAGGAAGGAAGGAAGGAGGGAAGGAGGGAGGAAAGAGGAGAAGGGAAGGAAGGGAGAAGAGGAAGGAAGCCGAGGGGCGGCTGCACATCTATCGTGACTAGCGCAAAGTCTGTTTAATGATGCAGGGAGCATAGAACACATCGTAGTAGGGCTGGTAGGGCCCTCAGAGGTCCTCTACTCCAACCCCCCTCTTCCCAAGCAGGAGCCTCCAGCTACGGAGCAGCCACAACCTCTGGAGGGAAGCCATTCCACTGATTATGATAACGTGTTTCCCCCCCCAAAATAAGACCTTGTCATTCATATATTACTTGTTTTACTGTTTATCTTAGTTATACAGTTAATTGGTAGTTAGTTGGTAGTGGAATTTATAATTCCAGGCGGGGATTGTGCTGTCCAGACAGTATATAGGTAATTGGGAATTGAGATAGTGAAGGTAGAATTGGGAGCTGTCCCCTTAAGGGAATGCCTCATGGGAAATGTAGTTAATGCCTCATGGGAAATGTAGTTCAAGTCATGTGGTCACACCTGTAATCCTGATTGGTCACTGAATTGACCCTTGGTTGGGTTGGGGGAGTTTCCTTTACTCCTGCTTGGTGGTGCTGGTGCCTCACCTCCCTTGCTCCATAGTTATGGGATGAAAGGTCACTATTCTTTCACACTATGAGGTCAGCTATGCAAAGAATTGGACATTAAGATGAATCTCGGCGTAAGTTATATTTGAGGATGCCTTGTGACCCAATGAAGAAACTTTGTATGGAAGCCTTTGTAGAGTTTAATCTTGGCGTGTTCGGGTCTTTTCCCGTGTAAGATTGAGAGCATCTTGGCAACGTTTCGACGAGGTCCCACTCGCCATCTTCAGGCTGGTGCTTTCAGGTTCGTGCTTGTGCGAGCAAAGCGTGACCGGAGCTACGTCTCCCTATATATACTGGTGGGGAGGTCGGCTGTGTTGTCATTTCTTGATTGGTTGATGGAGTTGATGTTTGCAGATTGTCTGGCTTTTTCGTAAGAACATGTGTGGCTGTGGTATTGGCTGTGTGTCTATCAGCCTCCTGTGTTGTAGACCTGGGTAATGGACTGTGTGATGACCTTCTGAGTTCTATTGTTGTGACATCCTGGGTCTTGTGCTGTAATCTCCTGGGTCATTGGCTATATATTATATATATAGGTCCATTATCTATCTATCTATCTATCTATCTATCTATCTATCTATCTATCTATCTATCTATCTATCTATCTATCTATCTATCTAGGATTCCCTACCCCCAAATAAGCCCTAATTAAGATCCCGCCCACTGCAGACTGGAAGGGTAAAAAGCTAGGGTGCAGATGAGGGGGGGTGGAGCTGCCCTACTACTTACCTTTGGACAGGTATAGCCAGGCCTCCTACACCCCAACACCTGCCTTGCTGGCCCATTGAAAACCTCCAGCGATGGGAGCACCCACAACTTCTGGGGGGGTTCTTCCACCGACTCATTAACAGAACAACACTTAGAAGGGACCTTGGAGGGTCTTCTAGTCCAACCTGCTGCTCAGGCAGGAAGCCCTAGACGGGGGGGGGTGTTGTCTTCCAACTTGGACAGCTTGAAGTCTTGTGGACTTCCAGCTCCCAGGATTCCTCCTTCCAGTCAGGTTAGCTCCAGGAATTCCGGGAGTTGGAAATCCACAAAAGACCCTTTCCCTAGACCAGTTCAGACAAAGGACCGTCCAGTCTCCTCTTCCATGCCTCCAGGGACGGAGCGCCCACAACTTCCGGGGGCCAAGCAGTCCCACCGGTGGATTGTCCTCCCTGGCAGGAAGTTTTTTCTCCTTCGTTCCGGCTTCTAGAAGCATCCGAGTCTGGGCCTCGGTGACATGCCGCCTGCTCACATGGCTGCTGTGCCATGCTTGCGTGGGGAGGGGGAAGCAAATTGGGATGCCACGACACAGCTTTGCGAGACCTCTAGGCAACCTGTCCTCCAGCCCACTTCCACCCAAGGACGGAGGGCTTTGCACCGAGATATTTGAACGGGGTGGTGGGGTGGGTGGGTGTTTCTCTCTGCCCAATGAAAAGAAAGGAGACCACCTGTTTAGAAGAAAGGGAAGAGCAGGTCAAGACGCTGGACTGGCACTCACCTCGTCACAACTCAGTCCTCAAAGTTTGATTGCAGGTACCGTGTCTCCCCGAAAATAAGACCCTGTCTCTCATATATATGTTTTCTTAAGTTTTTGCAGGTATTTATATGTATGGCATTCAGCTTTGTTCGGGTATTTTCCCACGTCATTATAGTTAAAGTTGTAGCAACAAGCAGACAAACCCAAGCCTGGCGATGGCAGATGAGATTCTGCCGAAACGTTGCTACAACTTTAAAAGCACAACTATAATGATGTGGGAAAATACCCGAACAAAGCTGAATACCATAGATATACAGATATGTATATATAGAGGGAGGGAGAAAGAGAGAGAGACCCACCAAAAGGAGTCACCAGGTCTTATTTTCGGGGAAATATCCTCCACTGAGTGACCTCACTTGCATGCGTCGCCCCCCCCCCCGGTCTCCTTCCGGAAGTGCTCCTCCTGCGGCCGGCAAGGCTTTCCTGAAGGCCTTTGCAACCGGTAACAGACCTCTGGATCGATCCTGAGCTTTGAGATCAGCTCCAGAGGCCTTCAGGAAAGCCTTGCCGGCTGCAGAAGAAACGGACCGGTGAGGCAGGTGTTGGGGTGTGCTGGGCCTGCCTACACCTGTCCAAAGGGAAGTAGCAGGGCAGCTCCACCCACCCCGTATTCCCCACCCTCGCTTAATTTTTACCCATCTGCTCTGGAGTGGGCGGGGTCTTAATTAGGGCTTATTTTGGGCGCACTGTCAAAATCCAGCTAGGCCTTACTTTCAGGGTAGCTTGTATTTTCAGGGGAAACTGGCTGCATTGCTTAGAGCTTCATAAGCATCCTGTTGTCTGGGTATCCATTCGAGTGACTGGGAATCTTCATTAGGGCTTATTTTGGGGGGGCAGGGCTTATATTGGGTGCACATGTAAAAATAGCAAGCCAGGCCTTACTTTCAGGGTAGGGCTTATTTTCAGGGATACAGGCTGCATTTCTTAGAGCTTCATAAGCATCCTGTTGTCTGGGTATCCATTCGAGCGGGTGGGGCTCTTAACTAGGGCTTATTTTGCAGGTGAGGGCTTGTATTAAAAAAAATCAAGCTAGGCCTTTACTTTCTGGGTAGGTCGTATTTTGGGGGAGAAACGGTTGAATCCTAGGGCCGGAAGAGACCTTGAGGTCTTCTAATCTAACCCCTGCACACACGCCTCCTATGCCATTCTATCCGGAACACCCTGGATTCCTCCCAATCCTTGACCCCCGCGTCCTCCCCCCCCAGAAGGGAATCCCTTCGGTGGGTGTGTCCTCGCTGATCTTCCCTCTTTCTTGTTTCTCCCCCCCCCTCCCAAGCTGGCAACCGGAACGTCAAATTCCCTTTGGGGACGTGCGGCTGCCCCCACCCCCGGATTACAGTAAAGAAATCTCCGAAGGGGACGAGGTGGAGGTGAGTCCCGGCCCGGGTGGCAGGGGTGGGGGTGGGGGGATTGGAGGGGAGAAGGAGAACAGGGCCGTCCCGGAGGGAAAGGGGCTGCTCGGCCTTAGGCTCCTCCAACCGGGTGTGTCTTTTCAGGTGTATTCCCGCGCCAACGAGCACGAACCCTGCGGCTGGTGGCTGGCCAGAGTCCGGATGATGAAAGGGGACGTAAGTCTCGGGACCGCAGCCCTCCCCCGCTCCCCATTTCTCCTCTCTCTTTAACCAGAGAAGCTGTGTCTGGGGTGGCAAGCAGGCCGGGGGGAGGGGCCCTTTAATCAGGAGGAGGAGGAGGAGGAGGATAATTTAGAATGACGGTAAAGGCGGGGGGAATTCAAAAATCCCAGCAACCGGTTCTGGTCAGGCGTCCTCCCTTCCTTTCCCTTTCTCCCTTCTTCCTCCCATCTTCCTTCCTTCCTTCCTTCTCCTTCCTCTCATCTCCTTCCTTCCTCCCTCCCTCCCTCCTTCCATCTTCTTCCCTCCCTTCTTCCCTCCTTCTCCCTTCTTCCTCCCATCTCCTTCCTTCCTCCCTTTCTCCCTCCCTCCTTCCATCTCCTTCCTCCCTTCTTCCCTCCCTCCTTCCATCTCCTTCCTCCCTTCTTCCCTCCCTCCTTCCATCTCCTTCCTCCCTTCTTCCCTCCTTCTCCCTTCTTCCTCCCATCTCCTTCCTTCCTTCCTTTCTCCCTCTCTCCTTCCCTCCCTTCCTCCCTCCTTCCTTCCATCTCCTTCCCTCCCTTCTTCCCTCCTTCTCCCTTCTTCCTCCCATCTTCCTTCCATTTCTCCCTCCTTCTCATCCCATCTCATTCCTTCCTCCCTCCTCTCCCTTCTTCCTCCCATCCATTTCTCCCTCCCTCCTTCTCATCCCATCTCCTTCCTTCTTTCTCTTTCTCCTTCCTTCTTCCCCCTTCCTCCCTTCTTTCCCATTCTTCTCAACTTCCTTCCTTCCTTTCCCTTCCTTCCTCTTCCTACCTGTTTCCTTCCTTCCTCCTCCCACTTTTTTCCTTCCTTTCCTTCTCCTTTCTTCCTTCCTTTTCACCCTCCTCCAGCTCTTCCCTTCCATCCAGCCTTCCCTCCCTCCCTATTTCCTCTTCCAGTTGCAACGTTTAGACAGATTTTGCACGCCAGTTCTACTTTGCATGCCAGTTCTGCTCTTCTGCCCTCCTCTCTGACCGCGCCCTCTCTTGCAGTTCTATGTCATAGAATACGCGGCTTGCGATGCCATTTACAACGAAATCGTTACCTTGGAGCGATTGCGGCCCGTCAACCCCAGCCAAGTGGCCGCCAAGGGCAGCTTCTTCAAGTTCACCATCGCCGTCCCGGAAGATCTCAAGGAAGCGTGAGTGTCCTCGACCGGCGGGGTCCTCCTGGCGGAGAATTGCCCAAATCTGGCCCTTTTGAAACACTTTGTAGCCCTCCATTCAAAACTTGGGGCTCTGCTGGGACTTACAAAATGACCCCTCTCCCCCCCACAAGTTCTCGACTCTTTCTCGGGAAGGAAGTGGAGGAAGAGGAGGGTGGACACCCCGATCTTTGGCTGGTGGCTGTAGTCTTCTTCCCAGGTTGGCTCCTTGGGCTTTGGAACAGGGGTGGCCAATCTTTAAGACTTCAACTCCCAGAATCCCCCAGCCAGCGGGGGGCGGGGCTTCAACACCACTCAGCATGGATAGGACCGTTCTGATGTAGGCTTCCGAGACCGTAATTACGCCCACGCTTCTTTTAAAAGGAAGTCTTCTTTGTTGATTTTATTTTATTTGTTTGATTTGTCCATCGCTTACAAGATGATAGGTGTAAGTATAAACACGAGTAAGAATACAGGAAATGGGTATGAATCAATGGGGACAATAGGACAGTAGGCACGATGGTGCACTTATGCACGCCCCTTACAGACCTCTTAGGAAAGGGGTGAGGTCAACAGTGGATAGTTTAGGGTTAAAAGAGTGGGGGTTTGAGGATGTAACAACAGAGTCAGGTAGTGCGTTCCAGGCATTGACCACCCTGTTGGTGAAGTCATACTTTCTGCAATCAAGTTTGGAGCGGTTTAAATTGAGTTTGAATCTGTTGTGTTGTTCTTGTGTTGTTGTGGTTGAAGCTGAAGGAGTCATTGACTGGTAGGACATTGTAGCAGATAATTTTGTGTGCTGTGCTTAAGTCCAACCGTAGGCGGCGTAGTTCAAGGTTGTCCAAGCCCAAAATGTCAAGCCTGGTGGTGTAGGATATATTCAGTTGTGAGCAGAGGAGTGGGTTGCTTTTCTTGTGAAATACTTCTGGACTTGCTTGATTGTATTAATGTCTGATAATGCAGTGCAGATTCCTTTTATTTTTATTTATTTTTATTTATTACTTTTTTTTTACTTTTTTATTTAAATGTATGTATGTATGTATATAACTTTTTATTTCTTTTATTGCAACACTGGGAAATATTTTCATTCCCAGCCGGGAACGAATCCTAAAACAGTCCCTCGAGATAAGCACCCACCTTTCTTCCCTGTGAAGTGCTGCCAATAATAGTGATAGTAGTGCAGACTTAGCCAATAGTTGGACAGCGTGGAGGGAATTATGTGTTTAGCAGAGGGATGGCGTCCGGGGGGGAACAAACTCCCCTCGTGTCTAGTTGTGCTCTGTTGAGGGTGGAAGTTGAACCAGTTTGTGTCCGGGGTATGAGGGGTCTGTAGATGTTTTCCCAGCCTTCTTTTGGACTCAGGGTGCAGGAGGCCGGCCCTCCATAGAAGGCAAGTTGGTAGTAGTTGTTTTTACTCTGCAGTCCTACTTACTCTCCGGAGTCTGTGTCTGTCCTGTTGGGTTGCAGAACCGAACCAGGCAGTTACAGAGGTGCCGAGCTCTGTAGAAACTGGATCAGCAGAAGATGCTTCTTCGCTTCTCATCCAAGAAGCGTCTTAGCTTCTGACTCGGGTGGAGGGAAAGGAAGGATTTAACATTCCTGGTCCTCGGCGTCCTTTTTGAGGGATCCCTGAGGCTACTTGGAGGTGTCTCCGTGTCCAGAGTGATGCAAACGGCTCCTAGCGCAGTCGGCAGTTGCTTTTCCCGCTGGAAATCCATTCTTCCTCCCCTCCATCCTCAACTGCACAGCGAAAAAGTCGGTGCTCAGTCACCCAGGTTGTCCCAAAAGTGCCTTTTTCAAGAGACAATTGGACTTTCGGGTGGTTGTTGTTGTTTTCCCCGCCCCGCCTTTGAAGGGGAAGGATGGATACCCCTTGCAGACCCAAAACCCTCCCCTTTCCCCACCCTTCGGTCACAGCCGAAGAGAAGCGAAACGTCTTTGAACGGGGGGAACCCCACACACCTGCAACGCTTTTGTCTGTTTCCAAGTTGCTGCTTCTCCCAGGGGTGCTGCTAAAATGCCTCTCCCCTCCCCCCCCTCCTCCCAAACAGCTGCTCCAATGAAAACGTGCACAAGGAATTCAAGAAGGCCGTGGGGGCAGACTCCGTCTTCCTGAGTCCCACCAGCAGCGAACTCGTCATCCTGGTAAGAAGCTTGTGTGTGTGTGTCTGTCTGTCTGTCTGTCTGTCTGTCCCCATTTCCACCGGACATGCTGGTCCACAGAATGGATCTTGACAGACTCGAACCCAGGGCCCTCTCTAACAAAATGAAACTCAAGGTAGAGACAAGGAAAGTCTGACACTCAGGCAGGAAAAACCCAGAGGACCCATATGGACCTAGAGGAGAAACCAGGCTCCATAGCGGGAACTCCTGGAATAAGGGATCTCGGAGTCTTAGTGGGCAACCAGCTCAAGAGGAGCCAGCCGTGTGCAGTGGCAGCCACCAAAAAAGCCAACGCAATCCTAAATTGCATTAACAGAGAGGGAGACAATCCAGGTCAAGGGAGGTACTAATACCCCTCTGTAAAGCCTTAGTAAGGCCACACCTAAGAGTCCTGCACCCAGTTTTGGTCACCACATTATAAAAAAAGATGGTTGAGACTCTGGAAAGAGTGCAGAGAACAGCAAGCAGGATGATTAGGAGACTGGAGGCTCAAACACAAGATGGACGGTTGCAGGAACTGGGCCTGACTGGTCTAGGGAAGAGAAGGATCAGGGGAGAGACAGGATAGCGGTCTTCCAATATTTGAGGGTGGGGGGTGGGGTTGGACTAGATGACCCACAAGGTCCCTTCCTGTTCATCTGACTTTCATCTGGTTTTAAGGAATAAAGGACCAGGGGAGAAAGGAGAGCAGCCTTCCAGTATATATACTGGAAGACTGCTCTCCTGTCTCCCCTGGTCCTTTTCTTCCTTAAAATCAGATTAAAAAAATTTTGTAAGCAGATCTGGGGCTTCGTGTGTGTGTGTGTGTGTGTGTGTGTGTGTGTGTATATCTCTGGGGTGGTGGAGAGTTGTTCTCTTTGGGGGAAATGCAGATTGTGGGGGGGTGTCCCTGATTCCTCCTGGTCCTGGAACAGGGAGCTAAAACTGCTTTCTCCCCCCGTTTAGTCCACGAACGAGTCCACGGTCAAGCGGGCATCTCTGCTGGGCGACATGCACCTCCGGAGCATCCGAACGAAGCTCATGCTGATGTCGCGCAACGAGGAGGCCAACAAACACTTGGAGGTGAGAGGGAGGGGAGAGAGGGAGGGGAAAGGGGAGCGAGGTGGGAGATAGAGAGGGGAGATAGGGAGGGGGAGAGGGAGGGGAGATAGGGGAGGGGGAAGTCCGGCCTGTTTGGGGAGGGGCTCTCTGCTGGAAACCAGGGCCTCAACCCACCTTGGAGCAACTTGGAGCAAGCGACCAGGGGAGGAGATGGGGAGGGAGGGAGGGAGGGGGAAGAGCAGCCCGGTCTGTTTGCGGGGGCTTGGCCGGAAATCAGGGGCTCCCCCACCCGAAAGCACCTGGAGGCCTTGCATCTGGGTGTGGGAGCCCCCATTTTGGGGTCCGGGCCGTTCGAAGCTGCCAGAAGGGGAGAGGGTGGGGGCCCCCGCAGGCTCTCTCCCTCCTCCGCCCCCCAGTTTCCCCACCGGGCTCCCTCTCCTCCTCTTCCTCCTCCTCCTCCCCCCTCCAGACGAGCAAGCAGCTGGCCTCGGCCTTCCAGGAGGAGTTCACGGTGCGCGAGGACCTGATGGGCCTGGCCATCGGCACCCACGGCGCCAACATCCAGCAGGCCCGCAAAGTGGGGGGCGTCACGGCCATCGAGCTGGACGAGGAGACCTGCACCTTCCGCATCTACGGGAGGTGAGGTGATGAGTCGGGGCGGGGTGTCTCTGTGTCGGGATCGGGCATCCTCTCCCACTGAGCAGGCCTGGGCGCACTCCCCCTCCCCCTCTTTCCCCCCTCCCTCCCTCCCTTCCTCTCTATTCCTCCCTCTCCCTCTCCCCTTCCCCTGTCTCCCTCTTCCCCCCTCTCTCTCCCCCCTTTCCCTCCCTTCCCCTCCCTCCCTCTCTCTCCTCCACTTCAGATCCAGGAAGTCTCTCCCGGGGCAGGGGCGGGAAACTCTTGAGGTGAGTAGAGTGACCAGCATTAAAACACCGGAAGCGACCTCTGGAACGAACGTCTCTGGCGGTTCTGGCTCGTCTGCTTGTCCCAAAGGTACTATTTATTCCCCCGGAGGCCAAACTGGACTTCCTTGGTTTTTGTGTCGTCCCCCCCTTCCTTTTTTCCAAAAACATTTCCCTTCTCATCCCAGAAGTTTCTTCCAACTCTGGAGGGTGGTCCTTGCGGACAACTGGTCATTTCCATCCCTTTTAGAAAGCCATTGAGGCCACTTGGGAGCTGGATCTGTGTCCTCCCTTGAACCCGCTCGGCGTGTTGACGGGAGTAGCAAGGGATTTCCAGGGGGGAAATAAATTTCAGGGTATAGGAACCCCAAGGATAGAGATCGACCTCCCAAGCGGCCTCAACGGCTCTCTTAAAAAGGATGCAAATGACCAGCTGTCTCCAAGGAGTAGAAATCCTCCCCTTCCGTTCAAGTGGGAACCGAAGAAGCTGAGAAGCGAAACATTCTTCAAAAGAAAATAATAAAATAAAAATAAAATAAAACCAAAGGTGGCATCTACCCCCGGGCAAGAATAGCAAGGATGTTCATGGACAAACCGGCAAAGTGTTGGAAATACCCGGATCATATTTATCACCTGTGGTGGACATGTGTCTGGAAGCCAAAAATAAATAACAATAACTGGACTAAATAAATTCACACGTGGCTGCGAGAAAATAATAATAATGACAAAACAGCACCTAGATCTAAAACCAGAGATATTTTTATTGGGCTTTTTTTTGTTGTTGTTGTTGTTAACCGGAAGGATATAACAGAGAATTGACATATAGGATTATTCGCGTTTTCGCTTGCAGCTAGAATTGCTATTTGCTCGCAATTGGAAAAATGAAAAAAACAAAAACAAAAAATCAAAACTCTGACGGAGGTGATAAAGAAAAGGATGGAATATGTGCAAAGATGAGTCGATTAATATTAGCAATTAATAATCTCTTTCTTAGTTTTTATTGTTTTTATTTTTTTAATACGGTTTTACATTGTGTAAGCTGCCTCGAGTTGCCATGGGCGAATAGGTGGCAATATAAATAAAATAAAATAATAAAATAAATAAATATATATATAGAGAGAGAGAGAGAGTGACTCACAGACGAACCCAATACAGAAGCCTGATGATGGCCGATGACATTCTGCTGAAACGTTGCTACAACTTTAAAAGGACAACTACAATGACGTGGGAAAATATTAATATATATATATGTGTGTGTGTGTAGATTTTCACAGGTACAGGTATATAGGTCTAGGCGTGTTCAGATCTTTTCCCGTGTAAGATTAAGGGTATCTTGGCGATGTTTCGGCGAGGTCCCACTCGCCATCCTCAGGCTGGTGCAACCACTGCTTGCCCTGGCATGAAGCCGAAAGCACCACCCTGAGGATGGTGAGTGGGACTTCACTGAATCGTCGCCAAGATACTCTTAATCTTACACAGGAAAAGACCCGAACACACCTAGAACTACACACATATATATATTTATATTTATATATATGCAGGTCTTGGTGTGTTCGGGTCTTTTCCCATGTAAAACCAATCTTATGTGTATGTGTAAGAGATATATATATATAAGATACATATATGTATAAGATATATATACACTGCTCAAAAAAATAAAGGGAACACAAAAAGACATCCTAGATCTGAATGAATGAAATATTCTTATTAAATACTTTGTTCATTACATAGTTGAATGTGCTGACAACAAACTCACAGAAAAATTCTCAATGGGAATCAAATGTAGCAACCCATGGAGGTCTGGATGTGGAGGTACACTCAAAATTAAAGTGGAAAAAAACACTACAGGCTGATCCAACTTTGATGTAATGTCCTTAAAGCAAGTCAAAATGAGGCTCAGTAGCGTGTGTGGCCTCCACGTGCCTGTATGACCTCCCTACAACGCCTGGGCATGCTCCTGATGAGGTGGCGGATGGTCTCCTGAGGGATCTCCTCCCACACCTGGACTAAAGCATCCCCCAACTCCTGGACAGTCTGTGGTGCAACGTGGCGCTGATGGATGGAGCGAGACATGATGTCCCAGATGTGCTCAATTGGATTCAGGTCTGGGGAACGGGCGGGCCAGTCCATAGCATCAATGCCTTCGCCTTGCAGGAACTGCTGACACACTCCAGCCACATGAGGTCTAGCATTGTCCTGCATTAGGAGGAACCCAGGGCCAACTGCACCAGCATATGGTCTCACAAGGGGTCTGAGGATCTCATCTCGGTACCTAATGGCAGTCAGGCTACCTCTGGCGAGCACATGGAGGGCTGTGCGGCCCCCTAAAGAAATGCCACCCCACACCATTACTGACCCCCTGCCAAACCAGTCATGCTGGAGGATGTTGAAGGCAGGCAGAACATTCTCCACAGCGTCTCCAGACCATGTCATGTCTGTCACATGTGCTCAGTGTGAACCTGCTTTCATCTGTGAAGAGCACAGGGCGCCAGTGGCGAAGTTGCCAATCTTAGTGTTCTCTGGCAAATGCCAAAGGCTTCTGTACTGTGTTCGTCTGTGAGAAGCCTGATGATGGCAGATGAGATTCTGCTACAACTTTAAAAGCACAACTACAATGACCTGGGAAAATACCCGAACAAAGCTGAATACAATACACGTAAGTACCCACGAAAAGAACATATGTATATATATATATATATTACATATATATATATGTAATATTGATCTTACATATATTTATATATATATATATAAATAAAGCAAGCCGAAAAAGAGTATTATAAAATATGGGATTTATTTTTATTCATGACCAGATAGGAAAAGAGGAAAAGGAAATGAAATGTAATATAACAGATAGTTGCTATTGTGTTATATTTACTATTGTATTATATGTATATTGTAATATACGTATATTGTAATATACATATAATGCAATAGTAACTATAACACAATAGCAGCAATCTGTTCTAAGTGATTATTATAGAATTAGAATATGAATTAGAACTTGTTAAAGTTGAAGTGGGCTCGAAAAGAAGAATGCATGTGCAATTAAAGTCTAATGATGATGTGATAATCATATACGACATGGAAAGTTGATTAATATAATATAAATACAAATTTCAACTCTCGAGGGTAAGAACTATTGGTATTGTGCGCAAGAAATATATATACCAACCGACACTGCACAACTGAAAGAAGGTTTTTTTGTTGTTTTGTGTTTGTGTTTGTTTATGTTTGTTGTTAATTTGAAAAAAAAAAACGGGAAAAAAGAAAGGACCTGTGGACTTCAACTCCCATAATTCCCCAGCCAGTGGTATTAACGCTTCGTGTGACCTGTTTGCTTCCTCTCTTCTGGTCTCTTCCTCTGCAATCTCTACTCTAGTGGTTAGGAAAAAGGAGCGAAAAAACAAAACAAAAAACCAGGCATGGCTTAGATTCTGGGAATTCTGGGAGTTGAAGTCCACAGGCTTCAAAGTTGCCAAGGTTGGATATAATAAAAATAGAAATAGAATACCTTTATTGTCATTGCATTCCACGAATACAATGAAATTTGAAAGCTACTCCAGCCACAGGGTCCCCCCAAACACCCAGATCACAATCGCACTACAGAGCGTTTAAAAATTAAAATAATTACAATAATAATAAATAATAATTAAAAACCTAGTCTAAAACCTATCTAAAACATTTAGTAAGTTAGTTTAAAAATGCCACTATATTCATAGGGCTAAATGCCATATGCACTGTTTGATTCAAGACAATTATTGCCCTGGGAAAGAAACTCTTTCTCAGTCTATTAAGTCCTCATTTTAAGACACCTATAACGCCTCCCTGATGGTAACAGTTCGAAATATGAATGTCCAGGATGAGAACGGTCCGTGGAGATTTTTAGTGCTCTACAGAGGAGTCTGGTCTGGGTACATATTTCTTCGTACATGAAATAATGTTATCATACATGTTTAACTTGTATATATTTATAATCATTCTAATCAGTATTTTATATCACTTATTCTAGCAAGCGATGATTTTTTGTGTGCTGTGTTTATAAACTCTCTGGAGCATCTTCTTATCCACTACAGAGCATCCAGCATACCACACAGTTACACAGTACACAGTTACACAGCCAAAAATATAATATAATAGTAAATATAACTCAATAGCAATGAGATGTTATAATTGCTTATTGGTTAGAATATGAATTGGGTTAGAATATGAATTAGAGTCAGCAAGAAGTGGGCTTTGCCTCTAAAAGGAGAATGTGGAATTTGAAATTAAAGTCTTGACAATGATGTCATCATCACATAAAAGTTGATTATAATACAATTGGAATGTCAGTTTAAATCTAAGAGGAAAAGACTTATAGGTTCTGTGCACAAGAAACGTGTACCAACCGACACACTGTATAATTGAAAGAAGGTTTTACTTGTCGTTTTATGTTCATGTTTGCTGTTACCATCAGGGAGGCGTTATAGGTGTCTTAAAATGAGGACTAATAGAATGAGAAAGAGTTTCTTTCCCAAGGCAATAATAGTCTTGAATCAAACAGTGCTTCATTCCTATTAATAATAATAATAGGAATAATAATTATTATCAATATAATTATTAATATATTAATAATTATATTATTATAATTATTAATAGGAATTATTATCATCATTATCATTATCATTTATTGTTGTTGTTGTTGTTTTAAATACTCTGTAGTATGATTGTGATATGGTGCTTGGGGGCCCCTGTGCTGGAGTAGGTAAAGGAATTCTATTTTAAAAAAGAAAAGAAAATTACAAAAAGAGAAAGAGAAAGAAAGAATGAACACAATAACAGAGTTGGAAGGGACCTTGTAGGTCATCTAGTCCAACCCCCGTCTGCCCAAGCAGGACACCCTACGCCATTTCTGAAAGAAAGGAAAGGAGAAAAAGGGAAGGGATAGAGAAAGGAAGAGAAGGAAGAAAAGAAAGAAAGAAAGAAAAGCAGAAAGTCCAGGTTGCCTCTGGGGGGGCCGGGGGAACACGACACCTTTAGGACAACGCCTGGAGTTGAATTTCCGGTGCAACTTTGGCGGGTTCGGGTTTTTTTATAAAGATTTTTTGGGTGTTTCAGAAATGAGGGGAAGGCAGGTGGTATTCGTTTTACGACAACAATGGAGGCCAAACCATTTGTGTGGCCAAAGCGAGGCGTTTCTTCAGGGAGTTTTACCCCGTTTCGTTTGCACAGAGTCGCTGACGTGGATCGACTTGCGGCTGATCAGAAGTTTTGGTTGTCCCCCTCCCCCGGCGACCGTCATAAACCCGAGTCTGGGGCTCAGAATATTTTAATTTGGGTCGCGTGGGGGTGGGGTGGGAGGTTGCAACCGGTCATTAAGTGTGGGAAAAAAGAAAAACCACCGGGTTCTCGGGGCTGTCGTAACTTCGAGGCGTTGTGAAGTCGAGGACTGGCTGTAAGCTCCAGAAAGAGAGAGAGAGAGTGGAAGGGGGGCGGGTAGGGGGACCGCCCCGCGCTGGGAGGTCGTAAGGCTGAGTCACCGGTCTACCCTCTTCCGCCCTTCAGACCCCCGAAGCCTGCAAGAAGGCCAGGAGCTTCCTGGAGTTCTCGGAGGATTCGGTCCAAGTGCCCAGGAATCTGGTCGGTAAGTGGAGC
>NC_142008.1:125173032-125200532 GCF_049901715.1 Pseudonaja textilis | reverse complement strand
GAGGTCATCTAGTCCAACCCCCTCCTTCCCAAGAGGGGGCCCTACCCCATTTCTGACAAGTGGTGGTCGAGTCTCTTCTTGAAAGCCTCCAGGGATGATGAAGCTCCCACGATTTCTAAAAGCAACTTTTTGGTTGGTGGTTCTCCCTGTCAGAAAATTCATCCTTATTTCCAGGTTGAATCTCTCCTTGTTCAGTTTCCATCCATTCTTCCTTGTCTGGCCTTTGGGTGCTTTGGAAAATAGCTTGACCCCCCTCCTCCTCCTCTCTGTGGCAGCCCCTCAAATATGGGAAGATGCTCTCCTGTCTCCCCTGGTCCTTTTGTTCCTTAAAATCAGATTATGAGTTGGAAGGGATCTTGTAGGTCATCTAGTCTAACCCCCACCCCTCAAATATTGGAAGGCTGCTCTCCTGCCTCCCCTGGTCCTTTTGTTCCTTAAAATCAGATGGAAGTCAGATGAACAGAGTTGGAAGGGACCTTGTAGGTCATCTAGTCCAACCCCCACCCTCAAATACTGGAAGGCTGCTCTCCTGTCTCCCCTGGTCCTTTTGTTCCTTAAAATCAGATTTTGAGTTGGAAGGGACCTTGTAGGTCATCTAGTCTAACCCCAAGCCCTCAAATATTGGAAGGTTGCTCTCCTGTCCCCCCTGGTCCTTTTGTTCCCTAGTCTAGCCAGGCCCAGTTCCTGCAACTGTTTTTCATATATTTTAGTCTCCAGTCCCCTCATCCTCCTGGTTGCTCTTCTCTGCACTCTTTCCAGAGTCTCAACATCTTTTTTATAGTGTGGTGACCAACACTGGATGCAGGACTCCAGGTGTGGCCTTATTCAGGCTTTCTAGAATGGTCTTAATACTTCCTTTGATCTGGATTGTCTCCCTCTCTGTTAATGCAATTTAGGATTGCGTTGGCTTTTTTGGCGGCGGCTGCTGCACACGGCTGGCTCCTCTTGAGCTGGTTGCCCACTCCGAGACTCTGAGATCATTTATTACAGTTCCTGCTATGGAGCCTGGTTTCACCTATAGGTCTATATGGGACCTTTGGGTTTTTCCTGCCTGAGTGTCGGACTTTCCTTGTCTCTACCTTGAGTTTCATTTGGTTAAATATGGCCCGGTCTTCTAGCCTGTCAAGATCCCTCTGGATCTTGAGCCTAATCTTCTTGAGTGTTGGCTATTTCCGCCAGCTTAGTATCACCTCTGCAAATTTGGCAAGTTCCCCGTCTATTCCCTCCTCCTCTTAAGTCGTTAATGAGGGAGTAGAATCTTCCCTGCCTTCCTCTTCCTCCCTCCTCTCCGCAGGGCATGGTGCCCTTCATCTTCGTGGGGACGCAGGAGAACATTAGCAACGCCCGGGCCCTGCTGGAATACCACCTCTCCTACCTCCAGGTAAAGACCCCCCCACCCTTCGGAGGGCAGAACCCTCCCCTCCTCATTTCTCCCTGCCTGGTTTAAGCCCTCCTCCTTCCTCCCGCGGGGCAGGAAGTGGAGCAGCTTCGCCTAGAGAGGCTGCAGATCGACGAACAGTTGCGCCAGATCGGCCTGGGCTTCCGGCCCCTCTCGGGTCGCGGGGATAAAGAGCGGGCGGCTACACCACGGACGAGAGCAGCTCCTCCCTGCACAATACCAGGACTTACGGCGGCAGCTACGGCGGGCGTGGCCGTGGAGGCCGGCGGGAGGCAATTCTGGCTACGGTGAGCCGGCGGAGCCTTGTGCTTTTCGAAGCCCGTGGGCGAAGGGGTGGGTGGGTGGGAGGAGCTAGGCCCCATCTCTTCCTTTCTTTGTCTCCACCCGCCTCCTCCAGCTACCAACTCGGAAGTCTCCAACGCCTCCGAGACTGAGTCAGAGAAGAGGGAGGACTACGATTTCCGCTCGCCGGGAGCGAGAGCCCCGCCCGGAGGACGGGCGTCGGCGGCCGGGGCCTGGGCGAGGCCGGGGTCCTGCTCCAGCCTCTCGTGGGAACAGCAGTAGCAACAGCAAGTACAACACCTCGTCGATCAGTTCAGGTACGAAAAGGAACCCTGTGGGTTGAGAGGGTTGGAGGCTCCGCCCGCCCACCCAACCGGTCCTCCCGCTTTCCCCTCAGTCCTGAGAGACCCGGACAGCAACCCTTACAGCCTGCTGGAGAACCCTGAGAATGAGCCGAACGCCGACACAGACTGCAGTGAGTCGCAGGGACCCAGCAACCGGCGGCGCCGCTCGCGCCGGCGCCGCACCGATGAAGAGACCACCGTCATGGATGGAGGCCTGGAATCGGACAACACCTCTGTCAACGAGAACGGCATGGGTGAGGGCTGTGTTCCCGTGGCTTCCGCAGGCAATGCCCTTGCCTCTGTCAGTCAGGAAAGATCTCTCCCTCCCCTCCCTCTCAACACCCCCCGTCCCCAACTCTCCCCTTTTTATTTCAAACCAGAGGAGGAGTCGAAGCCACAGCGACGCAACCGCAGCCGGCGGCGCCGTAACCGTGCTAACCGCCTGGACAGCTCCATCAGCCGGGACCGCCAGCCGGGT
This sequence comes from Pseudonaja textilis, assembly GCF_049901715.1. Taxonomy (NCBI): domain Eukaryota; kingdom Metazoa; phylum Chordata; class Lepidosauria; order Squamata; family Elapidae; genus Pseudonaja; species Pseudonaja textilis. The sequence continues at coordinate 125,198,029 of NC_142008.1, read as the reverse complement.
AAGCGCCAGGGCGAGCCTCCACAGGCATCCCTTGTGTCTTCGTGGCGGCGCCTTTAGGAACCGAGCTCACAGCCGCCCCGGGGGTGGGATAGGGGGGGGAGGAGAAAAGGACTCCAGGGCCCATTTTTTTTCCCATACTGAATGACCCATGGCTGCAGCAAAGCTGAAATCATCTCACTTAGAGACGGCAATGCGCAGAGGGAGCCGTTACGGTAGTACATCGAGGACTGGTCTGCAATGGGCGGGACCTAGCCGAACCCTTTGGTAGAAGGTGCCCCTCCCCTCCTGGTGCCCGACGCACTCCTCCCCTCTCTCCGCAGGAACCGTCGCGGACTACATCTCCCGTGCGGACTCTCAGAGCCGCCAGGGACCCCCCCTCCGGGAAAGCCAGGAGGAGACCCCCGAGGGCGGAACCTCCCCCAAGCAAAAGGTACGTGGTGGTCTCGGTCTCTGAAGAGGGGGAGAGGGGGGACAATGGCATGGTGGGGATCCCAGGTAGGGGTGGGGTTGCCCCCAAGTTAAATCCTGAGTCTCGAGCCAAACGTCCAAAAAGGATTTATTGGGTGCAGCCAACTCTGTGTCATAAATCATATTCTCCAATGGGACACAGCCGTAGCCCGGAGTCCTCAGTCATGTTCTCCAATTAGAATTTTGCATCTTGAAAAAAACCATCGATGAAATGTCCTTTCGGTTTCCAAGCTGCCACACTGTTCCCCACTCCCTCCCTTTCTCTTGGCCCCTCTACATAAAGACGCGAGAAATAGATGACGAGTGGACAACAGGGGTGCGCTCCTTATCGGTTCGCACCAGCCGGCTGTGAATTTTTGTAGACGTTTTTTTAATAAAGATCCGGTTTGGCAAACTGGTCGTTCCGGCGACTGGCCCTCCCAGGAGTGCCATTTTGGATCGCAGGGGCGAAAAAATGGGCTCATTTTGAGCCCCCGGAACCCCGGGAAGACAAAACAGGGAATGGGGGTTGGGTCCCCGTCGCCTGCCGCAGCCCCGTTTTCGCTCCCACGGTGGTACCGGTTGCCAACTTACCCACACCCCACCCAGCAACTGGGGTGGATAAAGTTATTTGAAGCCGACCTCTGGTCCCCGGCGTGGGGAGGGGTGGGCGGGTTTGAAGGCCGAGAATCCCCCCCTCCGACCGCCCTCTCATTTCGTTGTTCTTCCAGGGGGAGGCGAACAGCAAGATGGTCAACGGCCCTTCGGAGAATGGGGAGCACAGCGCCGCGGCCGGTGGGGGCGAGGCGGAGGTGGCCTCCCTGATCAATGGGGTGTCCTAAGGGGCCCCAGCCGTCCTCCTCCTCCTCCTCCTCCTTGCCATGAAACGATCCTTCCTTCCCGCAAGCTTGTGCAACCCCCAAAGAAATGAAAGGCCGCCACTCGTCTCGTTCAAAGAAAACAAACCACAGCCACCACCATTCTTTAAAACCAGGAACAACAAACCAACATCCCCTGGGTCTCACCCCCCTCCTCCCTTCTCCAGATAATTCCTCTCCCAAGCTTGCCAAAGACCGTTGGGGAGGGGACGGGGGACCGAGAGCCTCTCCTTGTGTGGCGGCTCGTCAAACAGCTACCGTGAAGCTACAGCAGCCCAGTCCGAAACACACATAGACACATACACACCCCTCCCTCCTTCCTGGCTTGTTGTGTGTGAAAGGGGGAGGGCGGGCGGGGAGTTCTAGGTGTGTCTTCTCCCTCCCCAGGGGAGGGTGGCAGGTGCAAAGTAACCATTTTCACACCTCTCTTTTTGGGCGAACTTTAAAACAGGTTTTTTTTGGTTTGGTTTTGGAAACAGATATATATATATATATATATATATATATATATATATATATATATATATATATATATATATATATATGCGGCTATTCAAAATTTGGGGAAGGAAGAGGGGGAGGAGCAACTGTGCCTTCTGATAACACAAACTCACTCACACACACACACATACACACAAGCTGCGTGCTTCTTTTTTCTTCTTTCTTTCTTTTTCCGTTCTTGGAGTAGCTCAGTCCGAGGACCGGGAGGAGTAGCGGTCCTGGGGAGGGGGAACCCAGAGGGTCAGGGCCTTAATCCCAACCAACACCCCCCTTCCAAGCTGAGTAGAGAGAGAGGTGGGGGCAGACCTGTCCTGCTGGGGAGTAAAATAAAAACGGGAGGGGGAAAACAGCTTGCAGCCCGGCCCCCTCTTCTTTGTGGGGTGGGGGGAGGAAAGGGGCTCCTTTAGCCCCTCCCGTTTCCTTTCCCTTTTCTCAAAAAACAAAACAAAAAAGAACACTGTGCAAGAGAAGAGTAGGCCCGCCTGGCCTGGAGTTTTGTGTGTTTGTGGGTGGGGTGGGTGGAGGGAAACAAATGGGGTGGGTGGGATTTGATCTGTGACGGTTGAGACTATTTATTTTTCACTGTACAGTATTTAAAAGAGAAATTAAAAAAAAAAACACAACAAAAACGCAACTTGAAACAAAAAAGGAGAGAGAAATTGTTTTTTTTCCCCCTTCCTTCTCCTCCCCTCCTATATTGAGGGGGTATTTCTTGTCTGGTTCCAAAAGGAGAGGGGGATCTTACCGCGTTGCCAAGGTGGCGCAAGGCTGCCAAGAACCGAGATAAAGTTGCCAAGAAACATCTCCAAACACCGAGCAAGATTTTTCCGAGCTTCCCACGAGGCTTGAAGGGCAAGAACTTCCTTGCTTCCTGCAAAGAACCCCGGTGTCTCAGGCTGGCTGTTTATCCCTTTACGGGAAAAGCCATTACCTTGCAGCCTTACTCCCAAGTCGCCTATGCTGCTTGCAGCTGCTCTTTCCTTCGAGCAGCCCTACACACTGAGCCTCCCCAGGTAAAACCAGGCTGCCGACCGAGTAGGGAACTGGCCGGAGAAAGGATGAATCCCGCCGGGAGAAACGACGCGTTTTCTTATTTACAACCTTGAGGGGAAAAAAAATCAGGATTGGTTTACTTTTTGAAGGTGGGTGGATGTACCCAAAGGGACAAAAGGATCACCTTGAGAGATCCCTCAGAAGGTCACACGGAACCAGAGCTAGATTGGACCTTTTGAGGTCATCTAGTCCAAACCCCCGTCCCCCTGCTCCCAAGTTTACAAGCGAAAAGCATCCCTTGGATTTAACTACCAGGAAGAGACTTGGGAGCAGTTGAGACAGTGAAAACAAGCTTGGACAGCCCTGTTGGAGGAGCTGCTGGAGCTGGGGATGGACTGCATGGCCTCAAGGGGACCCCCTCATCTGGGAGGAAGAATTGGTGGAGGGGGACTTGGGTTAGGGTTAGCTATCCTGGGAGTTGGAAGTCCACCCATCTTCAAACTCCAGAATTGGAAACAAGGATGCCCTGGCAGGTAATAGAGTGACAAAATGGGGTCTTTTGGAGGGGAGGGACTGCATGGCCTCAAGGGATCCCACCCCTCATCTGGGAAGAAAGCTTTGCAAAAAAAAAAAAACAGCCTGGGACCTTCCATTGCAGCTTCTTCCTACACTGGCGTGAGATTAGAACCTGTTGCCTGGCTGGAAATCCCACCCCACCAAGCCAGTTTCAAATTCCTAGCCCTGCAAAAGGCACTCTGCGCATGCTCGCCCGCCGTCCAGCTCTGATCACATTCGAAACCCGCTCTTCCCAAAGTCCCTCCATTCCCGGCCCTGCAGAGCCTTTGAAGCCAACTTCTCCAGTTGTTTTGGAGTTTTGGGCCCCCAAGCCAAAGGGCCGTTCTGGAAACCGCCATCATCCTGGTTTGTGGTTGTGTTTTTAAACTGGGTTTACAGAGCTTCTGGCTGGAAAAAAAACGTTTTGAGGTGTTTTTTTAATCATTTTTTATTAGGTATCGTTTTGCGGGCCCAGTTTGGACTTCATTGCAAATGCGGCTGCTTGCTCTGTGTGTGAGTGTGTGTGTGTGTTTTGGAAGGTGCATATTGCACAAGACTTTTTTTTTGGAAGGGGTGTGTGCAGGGATACAAGGAGAGCCGAGTGTTGATCAGGCAGCAATCCAACAGGTCCAGGTAGTACAAACCTCACACAGGCTGAAAGCTAATAAGGCCCTTTGCATTTAGAGGGTGGGGGGGGAAGAGAGAAAGAGGGGTCTTGCAGGTCATCTAGTCCAACCCCCTCTCTCCCCACCTCCCAGCTGCCACCTGCTGGCCAGAAGGAAAAGTTGATCCACTCCCTGTATACCTTCTTTCCTCCTCCTCCCCCCCCACGGAAAAACGGGGTGGCCATGCTGCACCCCCAGATTGTGCCAAAGCGGGCAACGTTGGTAACCTTCCTTCAGCAGGCGGGCCAGGGGTGAACCAAGCCCCCCCCCACCCTAAAGCTGCCCACTTAAAGCCAAGGAAAAGAACAGAACCACCCCCGCGGATCTAATTTGGGGTGGGGGTGCCCGGGGACAGCGTGGGGTGGGGCTCCACCACTCCTCTGCTGCTTGTGGGGCTGATAATCAAAGAATGGTAAGGGAACCTTAGAGGTCATCCAGTTCCTACACCATTTCTGACAAATGGCAGTCCGGTCTCTTCTTGAAAGTCTCAAGGGAATAGAATAATAGAGTAGTAAAGTAACAGAATATCAGATAGTCAGAGTCGGAAGGGAGCCTTGGAGGTCATCTAGCCCGACCCCTGCCCACCCAAGTGGGAGACCCTACACTATTTTTGACAGAGGGGCAGCCCAGTGTCTTCTTGAAAGTCTCAAGGGAATAGAATAATAGAGTAATAAAATTACAATAACATAATCAGAGTCGGAAAGGACGTTTGAGGTCATCTAGTCCACCCCCCGCCCAAGTGAGAGACCCTACACCATTTCTGACAAATGGCAATCCAATCTGTTCTTGAAAGTCTCCAGTGATGACACTCCCACTACTTCCGAAGGCAACTTCTTTTCCATTGAATATAGAATATGAGTGTCGGAAGGGACCTTGGAGGTCATCTAGCCCAACCCCTGCCCACCCAAGCGGGAGATCCTACACCATTTCTGACAAATGGCAGTCCAGTCTCTTCTTGAAAGTCTCAAGTGAGTAGAATAATAAAATAACGGAATAATATAATATCAGATAACAGATAATCAGAGTTGGAAGGGACTTTGGAGGTCATCTACTCCAACCCCTACCCCCACCCAAGCGGGAGACCCTACACCATTTCTGAGAGAGGGTAGTTCAGTCTCTTCTTGAAAGTCTCAAGGGAATTGAATAATAGAATAATAAAATAACAGAATAACAGATAATCGGAGTCGGAAGGGACTTTGGAGGTCATCTAGTCCAACCCACCCCTGCCCAAGCGGGAGACCCTACACCCTACTCCAGCCAGACAAGGGGCCCTTTCAAACGGGGGAGAGGGGACACCCTAACTCCCTATGCCCCAGTCCACCTCAGGTGCTGCCGTTCTCAAGGCTCCTTTTCCCGGATGTTTTTTTACTACATCATCCATCATCCTTGCACGATCCCAGGGCAGAGAGGTGGGGAGGTGGAGGTGGAGGTGGGGGGGGGGGGGGGGGGGAGGCGCTTGCTTGAAATACCTGCCGTCGGTGTGTCGGGAGAGGCGCCGGCAGGGGGGCGGAGGGAATGAGCTGGAAAGGGGGAACCTTGGAGGTCGTCTAGTCCAGCCCCTTGCTCAAGCAGGAGAACTTAAAAAGGGTCTGGTTTCAGACAAGCGACTGTCTCAAGGAGTCTCAAGCGGAGCCCCGGCCGGCCCTTCTCACGCGCTCAGCACTCTGCTTACACTCAGAAACCCAGCGCTTTCCCTCCCTCACCCCCAAGACGGAGCAGCCTGGAGGGGTCGGCTTGGGCGGGGTAAGGCAGGGTTGGGTGTGTGTGTGGGGGGGTGATCTGAGAATTTGGCAAGGCAGAAGCAGGATTTCCAAAGAAGAGACTGGATTGCTGTGTCAGAAATGGTGTAGGGTCTCCTCCTTGGGCGAAGGGGGTTGGACTAGATGACCTCCAGGGTACCTTCCAACTCTTTTAAATCTGGGGCAGGCAAGGGGGCGGGGCATGGAGCGGTGGGGCCTGCCGCCCTATATCCCAAGGCCCGATCGGCGGCCGCACGTGCTTCCCTTGCTTGCTGCTGCTCCGGCGACGAGACTTCTCGAGGCTGTCTAGTCACGCCCCTTCCGGGACGGGCGGAAGACCGTGCGCGGGGTTTTACAGCCCAGAGGCGGCCCCGAAGGGGTCCCAGCCCGAGCCCAATCCCCCTCCTCCCGAAGCGTCTTCCGCGGGAGCCCCGGGCTGGCTCTGGGGACCGGCTACATGACCGGGGCCGCTGCGCCCCGCAGATGAGGTGAGGTTCCTAGGACACCTTGGGGGGGGTAGCCTGCCCCTACCGGCCAATTGCACCTGGCAGGAGGGGGGGACGTCGGGATACTTCACCTGGCCCAGGTGCGCCCAAGGAGCCCGCCCACGGGCCACCCTAGAGGTCAAGGGGACGGTCCTCCCCCGCCTGCCCCTCCCTCCCTGCTTCTCTAGCGCCCGCGAGGTGCCAGTTCTCCCTGGGTACAGCCCCCCCCCCGCCCAATTCCGGGTCAAACCTGGGCCAGGAGCAATTTGGCTGTGCCAGGAGAAGCACCGGGCTGGGTGCAAAGTCTGCCCCCTTTTGGGGCCTCCCTGGGCAGGAAGGATTGTAGGGGTGGGCTGCAGAGCCTCAAGGGGACCCTCTTGGCAGCAGCTACGGGAGGACTGTGGCTCCGCCCCACCCCATGATTCCCTCCCCGCCCCCAGGTGTAGGGCTGGGCAGGTGAAACTCCGAAGGCCCTCCCTCCTAGCACTGCAAGAGCCCCCCCTTCCCCAGGGCAGCCAGGGCCCCACTCAGATAGATTATCTTGAGTTGGGACTTTGGAGGTCATCTAGTCCAACCCCCATCTCCTCCCAAGCGGAGACCCTACACCATTTCTGACAGATGACAGTCCAATCTCTTCTTGAAAAGCTTCCAGGGATGAAGCTCCCACAATTTCTGACTAACAGAATAGTAACAGAGTCGGAAGGGACCCTGAAGGTCATCCAGTCCAACCCCGCCCCACCCCCAAACCGAGGGAGACCCTACCCCATTTCTGACTTGATGGCAGTCCAGTCCTGCTCTTGCCTTGCCAAATTCAGGCTGTGAAACCTTTAACAGAGATCATCAGAGTTGGAAGGGACCTTGGAGGTCATCTAGTCCAACCCCCAGCCCTTCCCCCAAAAGCGGGTAACTTTTACTCTCTTCCTCTGCAATCTCTCCAAAATACTCCCTTCCCTCCTTTTTCTCTTTGCCATCGGCCTGCTCTCTCACGGGCGCGCCCGAACCCTCCGGCCGTTGCCACGATGCCAAGGAAGCCGGCCTCCTAGCAGCCTCTCGGTGGGGAGCTCCCCAGGCACGCTGGCTTTGGATGGACTTGCGAGGCTGAGGGGCCTCCGACCCCAGCCCCCGGCTGCCCCCTGGCCTACCTCTAGCCCCGGAGAGGGAGGGCGCGATTCCCGACTGCCAGCCGCCATTTCGGGATGATTCCAACCCACGCCCCCCATTTTTTTTAAAAAAGCCCAATCAGGATGGAAGAAAGGAAAACCGTGCGCCCTAATTTGAAGAGGGGTGTAATGCTGCCTCTCTCCTGCCACCCCCCCACCCCACCCAAATGGGGACCTAAAAGAAATGGGGTGGGTGGGTGCAGGAATTCCAGACAGTGGCCTGTGGGGTGGTGATGGTGTGGGCACTGAAAAAAAAACAATCAGAAAATAAAATACAGGCTGAATAGTCAAGACCTTGTTGAGGATCCAAACTCCGTCAAGGACCTTGGAGGACTCATCTCAAATGATCTAAGTGCTAGAGCCCACTGCAACTACAGAGCCCAAAAGGCATTAAGAGTTGTTAACCTAATCCTACATAGATTTTTCTCCGGTAATATCACACTACTAACTAGAGCATACAAAACATTTGCTAGACCTATACTCGAATACAGCTCATCAGTCTGGAACCCACATTACGTATCTGATATTAACACAGTTGAGAAAGTCCAGAAATGTTTCACAAGAAGAGTTCTCCGCTCCTCTACTCATTGCAGACGACCTTATGCCACCAGACTTTAAATACTAGACCTAGAAAACCTACGACTACGCTGCCTTCGGTCCGATCTAAGTACAGTATATAAAATCATACATTGCAATGACTTACCTGTCAATGAATACTTCAGCTTCAACCATAACAACCCAAGAGCACACAATAGATACAAACTCAAGGTTAACCGCACCAAACTTGATGGCAGGAAATACGACTTCAGCAACAACAGAGCAGTCAATGTCTGGAATCCTCTACCTGACTCTGGGGTTTCTTCCCCAAACCCCAAAAACTTTAACCTTGGACTGTCTACTGTTGACCTCACCCCTTTCCTAAGAGGTCTGTAGGGGGCCTGCATAAGCGTACCAATGTGCCCACCGTCCCTGACCTATGGTTTCTCTTATATTTTATTTTTCTTATATGTATCCATTTCATGTATTCATAACTATGTTTATACTTATAGCGTCCATGTCCTATTGTTTCTTTTATTTATTTTCCTTATATGTATCCTATATGTATCTTATATATATATATTTGAATGCATTTCATGTATTCATAACCATGTTTATACTTATACCGTCCCTGTCCTATTGTTTCTTCTATTTATTTTTCTTATATGTATCCTCCATGTATCTTATATATATTTCTTAAATGTATTTCATGTATTCATAACTATGTTTATACTTATACCGTCCCTGTCCTCTTGTTTCTTTTACGTTTTTCTTATATGTACCCATTTCATGTATTCATAACTGTGTTCGTACTTATGGCTATTATCTTGTAAGCGATTGACAGCTAGGAAAAAGGTTAGGAGAAAAGGGGAGGGGGCTGCTCTTAGTCTCAACTTTTCCTTCCCCTGCACCCCCATTTGCTGGGGGGGGGGGAGAAGTCATCACACCCACAAACACACGCACACACACACTTTTTTTTTCTGGTGGCTTCCTAGCCTTTGCCAGGCCTGCCAGAGCTATGAAGTCAAATTTTTCTTCCTCCTGACTCCCCTGGAAATGGGGAAGGGGCAGCTTCTTGGCCCTAATCACCCCCCCACCCCCAAGGGCATTGGGAGGAGGGAGTGTTGTGTGTGTATGTGTGTGTGTGTGTGTGTGGTGGAAGGGCAGCATTGTATTTTTTTGTGTTTTTTTGTTTTGCAAAGTGGAGGAGAGAGGGAGGAAAAAAATACGCGCAGCTCCTGTTGCAGCTTCTCTCTTTGTTTCCAGCCCGCCCCCGCCCCCCAAAAAAGGGGGGGGAGGGAGTAGGTTAAGCGAGGAAAGACCCCTCCCCGCCTCCCCATCCACACAGGCCCCCTTACACCCCCAATAAAAAGAACGCAGCAGTCTGGCGGCAGCCTCGCTTGGCCCCTGGGTGGCTCAGCCACTTCCGAGAGCGCAGGGAGGACGGAGAGAGATTGAGAGAGAGGGGGCTACGGTGAGTAAAAATCCGTCATCGTTGAGGTGGTTCTCTGGGCCTCAGGCCCCCTGGCAAGGGGGCGGCAGTGGCAGCAGCAGCAGGAGCAGCAGTAGCAGCAACCGGGTTACTCTTTCTTGAGACGATCCGTGGCGTTCCAGTAGTAAATCACCTGTGCCAGAATGAGGCTGTGGCAAGCCAGGGAGACCACGTACGTCAGCACCATCAGCAGGTCCCCGGTCTCCTGGGAGGAAGCCAAGGGGAGAGTAAAAACAACTACTACCAGCCTGCCTTCCACGGAGGGCCGGCCTCCTGTACCCTGAGTCCAAAAGAAGGCTGGGAAAACATCTACAGACCCCTCACATCCCGGACACAAACTGGTTCAACTTCCACCCTCGATAGAGCACAACTAGACACGAGGGGAGTTTGTTCCCCCCGGACGCCATCCCTCTGCTAAACACATAATTCCCTCCACGCTGTCCAACTATTGGCTAAGTCTGCACTACTATCACTATTAATCTTCTCCTCACTCCTTATCGCCCATCCCCTCCCACTTGTGACTGCGTGACTGTAACTTTGTCGCTTGTATCCTTACGGTTTATACATTGACTGTTTACTGGTATGATTTGATGGCTTATTGTAACCTAGGACTATCATTAAGTGTTGTAAGTTATGATTCTTGACTCTTGACGAATGTACCTTTTCTTTTATGTGCACTGAGAACATTTGCACCAAGACAAAGTCCACACTTGGCCAATAAGGAATTCTACTCTATTTCAATTCCATCCCATCCCATCCTATTCTTCATTCCATATTTTCTATTCTATTCTTTTCTCTTCTCTTTCCTTCTCTGTTCTGTTCTATATTCTATTATATTCTTCTATTCTATTCTGTTCTATTCTCTATTCTATTCTATATCCTATCTTATTATTCTATTCTCTATTCTATTCTCTATTTTATTATTCTATTCTATTCTACTATTCTATTCTGCTCTATTATTCTACTCTATTCTATATTCTGATCTACTCTATTCTCTATTCTATTCTATTCTATTTCTATTCCTGTTCTATTCTTCTATTCTATATTCTATTCTATTATTCTATTCCAATATTTTATTCTATTCTTCATTCCATAATTCTATTCTATTACTGTGTTCTATTTTATTCCATTCTATTCTCTATTCTACTATTCTATTGTACTCTATTCCAATATTCTATTTTTCATTCCATAATTCTATTCTATTATTCTAATTCTATTCTGTTCTATTCTATTCTATTCTATTCTATTCTATTCTATTCTATTCTATTCTATTCTATTCTATTCTATTCTATTCTATTCTATATTCTATTCTATTCTATTCTATTCTATTCTATTCTATTCTATTCTACTCTACTCTACTCTACTCTACTCAACTCTACTCTATTCTATTCTATTCTCTTGTATTCTATTCTATATTCTCTTCTCTATTCTATACTATTCTCATTCTATTCTAATTCTAATTCTGTTCTATCCCCTAGCCCAGTGTTTCTCAACTATGGCAACTTTGAAGACAGGCGGACATAGCTGGCTAGGGGATCCTGGGAGGTGAAGCCCAGCCGTCTTAAAAGTTGCCCCAGTAGAGAAAAGGGGAAAAAAAAAAGTCGGCTTGCTTTGTTGGGGAGGCACCTTTTTCGGTCCCCACAGATGGCCGGGGGGGGGATTCTGGGAGTTGAAGGTCACGGACCTACCTGACACTTTTCTGGGGGAGAGAGAAGGCCAAGGTTGGCTCACCCGACTTGCTCTCATTCCTTGCCAGGATGCCGGCTGGACAGTCACTAAGCGAGGATTGGGGCAGGTCTAAGGCGGGACCAGATTCACCTAACGACTGTGTGGCTCACTTAATAACGCCCCCAGCCCTTACCTCGATGGACGTGAAGATTCGTGCCAGGGACCCGGCGAAGAGCAGGAAGGTTGTGATGGCTGAGAGCTGGCCGGTGTGGCCATTGCGGTAGTTGGTGGCTGCTTGCAGGAGCTGTGGGAGAGAGGAACCACCCTCGTGAGGGGAGGGGGCAGTGCATGATGCCGGGGCCAGCTGGCCAACGTGAGGGGCTCGGGGGGGGAGGGTCTAGGCCGTCTGTCAGCCCTCCCAGTGGAGAGTCAACAGCCCCCAGGTCTGGAAGGGGCTGAAGAGGAAGAGGAGGAACAGCTGGATCCATTGCCTGATGTGCAGAAGGCAGAGGAGAGGAGAGCCGTGGAAATCTATGGGCCGGTCCTCGGGGCGGGAAGAGGGAATGGAACTGGCAGAGAAAGAGAGAGAGAGAGACACACACACACACACACACACACACTCACACACACTGAGGAGACTCCTGGGCCAACCATATGCCTTCTGATGGACAGTCAACAGCCTCCCAGGTCTGGAAGGGGCTGAGGAGGAAGAGGAGGAACAGCTGGCTCCAGTGCCTGATGTGCAAACTGCAGAGGAGAGGAAAGCAGTGGAAATCTATGGGCCGGACCTCGGGACGGGAGCTCCATGGGGGAAGAGGGAATGGAGCTGGCAGAGAAAGAGATAGAGTGGCAGAGCCTGGACCGTCTGTCAGCCCTCCGATGGAGAGTGAACAGCCTCCCAGGTCTGGAGGGGCTGAGGAGGAAGAGGAGGAAAATCTGGCTCCATTGCCTGACATGCAGAAGGCAGAGGAGAGGAGAGCCGTGGAAATCTATGGGCCGGGGTTGAGGTAATTCCCCGTTAGGAGAATGAGTACACACAGGGAGATGTAGTTAGAGTACTGTTGAATAACACACGACCAGCACACAGATACACTGAATAGTAAAATGTAGGTTTTTACATCCAGTAAACAGTTAAGCAAAGTCCAACAAACAGTCCAAGTCATACGCGGTTATAGCAGTCAGTTTTCAGTCCTGGGATAATCCAAATATCAAAAGTCCAGTATCATAAACAGTTCAGTAAATAGACTCACAGCAATCCAAGAAGAACGATGATCAACAAGAGTCGGTAGGAAAAATGCAGGAACCAAAAACAGCGAACATCTAGCAACAAGCAACTCACAGCGACAACAGAACAACCCAGGTTTCTGGCTCCGTCTTAGGGCCATTTGAGGAGCCACATCCAATTACAATTTTAGCATTCCCTTAAAGAGACAGTATTAAAATGTCTACCCTGGTTTATATATTTTCCAACCCAGCTGTTAGGTGACTATCAATTCCTAACAGCCGGTTCTTGGGATGAGAGCTCCACGAGGGAAGAGAGAATGGAACCTGCAGACACACACACACACACACACAGGCGGTGCCTGGGCCGGCCATCAGTCCTCTGATGGAGAGTCAACAGCCCCCAGGACTGGAAGTGGCTGAGGAGGAACAACTGGGCCCAGTGCCTGATTTACAGAAGGCAGAGGAGAGGAGAGCAGTGGAAATCTATGGGCCAGTCCTTGGGACGGGAGCTCTGTGGAAGAGGGAATGGAGCAGGCAGAAAGAGAGAGACAGAGGGGCCAGAGCCTGGGCCATCCGTCAGCCCTCCCAGTGGAGAGTCAACAGCCTCCCAGTTCTGGAGGGGGCTGAGGAGGAAGAGGAGGAACAGCCGGGTTCAGTATCTGACGTGCAGAAGGCAGAGGAGAGGAGAGCAGTGGAAATCTATGGGCGGTCCTCAGGTTGGGAAGAGGGAATGGAACTGGCAGACACACACACACACACACACACAGAGGAAGCGCCTGGGCCAGCCATCAGCCCTCTGATGGAGAGTCAACAGCCTCTCAGGTCTGAAGGGGGCTGATGAGAAGAGGAGGAACAGCTGGCGCCATTGCCTGATGCACAGAAGGCAAAGGAGAGGAAGAGTAGTGGAAATCTATGGGCCGGTCCTCGGGGACGGGAAGAGGGAATGGAACTGGCAGAGAGAGAGAGAGAGAGAGAGAGAGATGCCTGGGCGGCCATCAGCCCTGAGATGGAGAGTCAACAACCCCCAGGTCTGGAAGGGGCTGAGGAGGAAGAGGAGGAACAGCCGGGTTCAGTGCCTGATGAACAAACTGCAGAGGAGAGGAGAGCAGTGGAAATCTATGGGCCAGTCCTCAGGACGGGAGCTCCGCCAGGCAAGGTAGCCTTCTCAAGAAAGCCCTCCCTCCTCCCATGATCTCGGTGTGTGTGGTGTGTGTGTGTGTCTCCCCACTTACCCTGCTGGTGGTGGCAGTGGGCATGTTCGACACCTGGAGGGTAGTCACGATCACGGACGGGGTGAGCGGAGAGAGCAGGAGAGCCAGGAGGGCGAAGTAGGTGAAGAGGAAGGCCAGGCCTGCACAGAGAAGTGGGGTTGTGACGTGACGCTTCCGGTCCTCCCCCCTCATTCCCTGCCTCGCCCCCCTCCCCGACACCAAGCACAAGGACGATGGGGCACCAGAGAGGCATTTGCCTAAGGTGCTTTTTCACAAAGAGCTTTCGCTTCTCCTCTGCCAAGGAGCTTCATTGCTTCTGCAGAACTGGACCCGAGAACGGATGAAGCCTCTTTGGGATGAGAAGCGAAACCTCTTCAAGATAAAAAAAAAAAACCAACAACCACCGAGGAGACAGAATTCTGGAGCAGAAAAAAACTGTAAAAATTGGTTTTCCTCCCCAAAGAGATCTCCCCCCCCCTACCATAAAGCACTTCCGCCGTGCCCCTCTCCAAACCCACCCCCCAACTGCCCTCCACCCTGTTTCCTCGCCGACTTACCCCGCCTGGTCTGGCCCCCAAAATGCTGCACCATGAAGCCGATGGAGACCGTCTGCAACATGATGAAGAAGGCTTCTCCCCAGGCGCTGCGGGGTGGAGTGGGGGGGGAGAAAAGAGGGCAAGGGGAGGGGTAGGTGCTCTGACCAACGGGAAGGGCAGGAGGACTGGCAGCCCTTGCTATCATCCAGACCCACCCAGCCACCCACCTACTCGGGGCAGGGCGGTGAGATCTGCCTGGCCTACAGCGTTTTCCTTCCTCCTTGCCGTAAAAGTGTATTCCCACCTTCAAATCCCTTCCCTAAGGCGGGACTAGAACTCCCTGTTTCCTGGTGATTGGACCAAAGTCACCCAGCTGGCTTTCATGCCTAAGGCGGGACTAGAACTCCTATTCTCTTGGTGATTGGCCCAAAGTCACCCAGCTGCATTTTGTGCCTAAGGCGGGACTAGAACTCCTATTCTCCAGGTGATTGGCCCAAGTCACCCAGCTGGCTTTCGTGCCTAAGGCGGGACTAGAACTCCCCATCTCCTGGTGATTGGGCCAAAGTCACCCAGCTGCATTTTGTGCCTAAGGCGGGACTAGAACTCCGTTTCCTGGTGATTGGGCCAAAGTCACCCAGTTGCATTTTGTGCCTAAGGCGGGACTAGAACTCCCCGTCTCCTGTTTCCCAGGCCACCCCCTCAACCACTAGACTAGACCAAACTGTATAAACTAACGCTCAGAAGCTGCCTTCCCTCCATTGCTGTTCAACTACAGAGCCCAGTAGCCCCATCCAGGAAGGTCTGTGACACACACACCCCGGGGCCCCCAGAGCAGCTCTACCTGAAGGGGAAGCTGTGGGCGATGCTGTAGGCCATGGTGCCACTGATGGCCACCAGCTCCAGCAGGATGGCGTTGAAGCTCAGTCCCTCCGCGCTCTTGGCCGCCAGGATCTTCAGGATCTGGGGCAGCTTGACTGCGGAAAGGGGGTGCGGGGCAGACAGCAGACCGGAGGAGGGTCGCATCCACCTCTTCTTCGTCTGTGACCCCCCGCCACACACACCCTCCATCCCTGGGCACCACCACGGAAGGCCCGGCTCACGGATGCCAATGGGCACCCTCTGCCACCTGACAGGCCAGCCTCTGCCCCTTCGGGACCAGGGAATTGAGGGGAGGGGCAGGTAGATTGGGGTGGGGGAGAGGGAAAAGAAGGGGGCCATGCTGGAGGCCCGGAGGGGTTGGCATGAGCCCAAACCAGCCACCTCTCTCGGTGTGGGGGAGGGGTGCATCGATTATTCCACTGTACCCCAAGCCACCCCATCCCAGGGCCACCACTGAGGGTCACAGATGCCCCCTCCCCAAAATAATCTCTCGGGGCGGGGACAGAGGCTTCTATCTGCAAGAGATAGTGGCCATTGCCTTGATGGGTCCACCGAGGCTTCTCTGCCACCTCTGTCCCTTTGGGGCTGGGGGGATTGTTGGGGTGTGTGTGATTCTCTGCCACCTGACATGCCAGCCTCTGGGATGGGCCTGCCAGAAGGACTGGGGAATTCTTGGGGGCAGGCAGATTGGGGCTTGGGGGTGGAGGAAGGGAAGGGCCTGCTGAGCCCAAACCAGCGACCTCTCCCTATACAGGACGGGGGGAGGGGCAGGGATTCTTCTGCTGTGCCCTCTCACCCTCCCCCATCCCACTGAGGATCACAGATGCCCCCTCCCCAAATAACCTCCCTTTGGGGGGATCTTCTTCTTTGTGGAAGAGATTGTGGTGCCCATTGCCTTGATGGGCCCACGGAGGCTTCTCTGCCGGCTCGATGTGCCTTTGGGGCTGGGGGAGGGATTGTTTGGGGTCGGGGGCGGGTCCTCTTACCCACGAGGGAACCGGCCACCACGCCGAATCCGAGCGTTTTGCTGAGAAGGACCTTCAGGCAGGGCACTGCGGGGAGGAAGAGAGAGGAGAGGGTCCCACCGGCGCCCCCAACCCCCCCAAGACCCCCGGAGAAGCCCGAGGAGGCCCCCATCGCGGCTGCTGTCCAGGCCGACAAGGCCCTGCCGTGGGAGGGGGCGAGGACCCTGCCTGCCCCCAAAATGGAGGGAAGACACCCCAATCTTCCAGCCCTACGAATGACAGCGGTCTCCTTCCGCCCACCTCCGACATGGCGCCGCCGCCCTCACACCCGGCTCCCTCCCCTATAGGAAAACCGCGCTGCCGCCCTTCTCCAAGATGGCCGCCCTTCCGGCCCGGCTGCGTTGCCACAACGACGGCGGGGCGCCGCGCGACGGCCTCCTCCTCCTCCTCACCCCCTTCACCCCCTCCAAGGGAGGGAGGGCCGGCCTCACCGTGCAGGAGGTTGAGGTTGACGACGAGCTCCTCGTAGCAGCGCTCGGGGAGAATGTAGGGCACCAGGGCGACCTTCAGCGCCGAGGCCGCCATTTCGTGGGAGGAAGAGGAGGAGGAGGAGGCGGGGTTTCAAGGCGACCCAGACTTCCGCTTCCATCACGCCGGACAGGCGCCCGCTTGCTGCACGAGCGCCGAGGAGGCGCCGCAAGTCGCCGTTCCATCACTGCGCATGCGCTTTTCAGTCTGGCCGGGCTGAGGCACGCCTGCACGAGGCTGCTTGGTTCCCCCGCGGGTCCGCCGCACGCGGCCCAGGGCCAAAATGGCCGCCGTTCCTCAGGCGCCATCTTGTCCCCTGCCTGAGGAGGACGGCCGGCTGCTGCCCGCCCTCTGTCGGGGCACCGTGGCCCTGTGCCTACTCCACGCCCTGCGGCTGCAGCGGGGCTGGCGCCTCAGCGAGGCGAACCGCCGCCAACGGGCAGCCCGCCACCGCCGGGCTCAGGCCCGTTCCCGCCAACGTTCGCCCTGCTGTGGCTCTGCCGCCTGCTGGCCCGGGAGCACCGCCCGTCCGGCCTGGGACCCATTGCAGGCTGGCGTGGTGGGGCCACCTTGCCCCGGCTGCTGCGGGAACGGCGCCTGTGGAGCAAATGCCGCAGCTCGGCCTTCTGGGAGATCGTGCGGGTCAAGGCCTTCAGCGCCTGGGAGTGGGCCGAGAACTTCCGCGTCTCGCCGGGCACCTTCGACTACCTCTGCGCCCACCTCCGCAACGCCATCCAACGCCGGGACACCAACATGCGCCGGGCCATTCCGGCCGACGTCCGGCTGGCCATGACCCTCTGGCGCCTGGGCGCCTGCACCGAGTACCGGGCGGTGGAGCAGCTCTTTGGCGTCTCCCGCTCCACCGTCTGCAAGATCCTGCGCGGCGTCTGCGAGGCCGTGGTGGGAATCCTCACCCCGCTCTACGTCCGCCCGCCTGACCCGGCCCAAGTGGCCGCCAGCAACGGATTCCCCCTGCCCCAGTTGGCGGGTGCTGGGCTCCCTACATGTGCCCATCCGGGCCCCCAACGAACGCTGCGGGCTACTACAACCGCCGCGGGTGGCACTCGGTGGTGGTGCAGGCCGCCGTGGACTCCCGCGGCTGCTTCTGGGATATCAACGTCGGGTGCCCAGGACGAGTGACGGACACCCAAGTGCTGGGCGCCTCCGACCTCTACCAGCAAGCTCAGCGGGGTGAACTCTTCCCCGGAGGGTCTCGAGATGTCAGCGGGGTGCAGGTGCCCATCTATCTGCTGGGCGGCTGCTCGTCCCGTTCCTGCCTTGGCTGATGCGACCCTACAGGGCTGCGGCTCTGAGCGCCAGCCAGCAACGCTTCAACGAGTATGCCGACGCCGCCCGGACGGTGCTGGCGGTGGCCTTCGGGCGCCTGCGTGGGCGCTGGCGTTGCTTGACCAAGCGGAACGACACCGACGTCTCCTTCTTGCCCACCCTCATCGCCGCCTGCTGCACCCTGCACAACATCTGCGAGGCCCGCGGAGACGCCTTCCAGGCCTGCTGGATGGAGGAAGAGGAGGATGAGCCGCGGGAGGAGCAGCCTGGGGAGGAAGGGGAGGAAGAGGATGCTGAAGCGGTAGAGATCCGAGATGCCCTGGCTTCGGGGCTGAGGGGGCTCTGAGTGGGAGTGGGGGGGGGAGCTGAAGGGGAGGGAGGGGTCGCAGGGAGAGGCAAAAGAGTAAAAAGGGGCTCATCCTATTACAAGTAATCCTGAGCCCCAAATTTCCGCTGCGAACTCAGAAGTGAATCTGGCCTTGTTTTACGACCTTTCTTGCCACAGTGCTTAAGTGAATCCCTGCAGTTGTTAGGTTTGTAACACGGTCGTTAAATGAATCTGGTTTCCCCCACTGGCTTTACTTGTCAGAAGGTTGCAAAAAACACGACCCTGGGACGTTTGCAATCGTCTTAAGTGTGGCTCAGTCGCCATCCAGTGTCTGAATTTTGATGACGTGACCACGGAAATGTGACAAATGCTCCTGAGCCACATTTTCAGGGCCATTTCAACGGTCACTCATGAACTGTTGTAAGTTGAGGACTATCGGTATTCTCCAAAGCCCCCAAAGGCAGGACAAGAAGCAACGGATGGAAACTGATCAAGGAGAGGTGCAACTTAGAACTAAGGAGAGACTTCCTGACAGCGAGAACAATTCACCTGTGGAACTGCTTGCCACCGAAAGTTGTGGGAGCTCCAAGGCTGGAAGTTTTTAAGAAGAGATTGGACGGCCATTTTGTCTGGGATGATATGCAGAGTTTCCCAATTTTGCAACTTTTTAAGACTTCTGGACTTCAGCTCCCAGAAGTTGTCAAGTCTACTTGAGCCCCTTTGTCTGGACCGATCTAGGGCTTTCCTGCCCAAGCAAGGGGTTGGACTAGACCAGGGGTCGCCAACCTTTTGGACCTCAGGGACCACCCAACTCATCATTTTAAATCCCGCGGACCGGAGAGCCTGGGAAAATCCCACCCCCCAAAAGTCTGCAGGAAAATCCCCCACCCTGTTTTCCTACCGATCGATCGTTCTTTATTTGGGATCGCAGGATACCGTCTCCAGCTCTTTTCTCAGGAAGAGAGAAAGAAAGGAGAGACTTTTGGCTGCGTGCAAAGAAAACAACAGAAGCCGCAGAAGTCTTTCTTTTTCTCCCCTCCAAACACCACCAGAAATGAGACGTGTCATGCCGGCGCAACCTCTTGGAGCAGGAGGACTTGCAGGGTCCCAAAGACTCATTTCTGGTGGAGTTTGGGGAGAGAAAGAAAGACTTTGGCTGCTTTCCTTGCGTGCAAATCAAAAGCAGAAGTAGAAAGAAGCAGAGAGAAGCAGCCGGTGGCCAGGCCAGGCCAGGCACGTGGGGCAAGTTCCCCCACTCCACCCTATTCCCCCTCTCCTCACTGCCTCGTGTTGTGCGTGATGCAAGCCTTGTGTTCCCATGCCGCCTGGATTAATTGCTTTTGGGGTGGGGGGTGACATTTCTCTGCGGACCACCCAAATTTTCTCACGGACCCCCAGTGGTCCCCGACCCACCGGTTGGCGACCTCTGGACTAGAAGATTCCCATCCTCCCAACGTCCCTTCCAACTCTTTATTTTGTTATCCTTGGGACTGACGCAGCCTCCGCAGCTCCTAAAAATGGATTCCGGGTTGCGCAACGTGAACTGGTGTGCGTGTGTGTAAGTGTAAGACCCTCTCCCCTTGAAAGGGGTCCTCCCCAGGTTTATCTGGGAAGAAGGGAAGAACACACACACACACAAAATAAACCTCAGGGCTTTTGCTCGGGATGTGTCTCAACTTTTCTGCAGTGTGCAATGCCCCCCCCCGCCCCCCCCTTTCAGTCTTTCAGTGGAGCTGAGTGTGGGGACCAGGAAGTGGTAGAAATATCTTCACACACACACACACACACACCAGTGTGGTTGCCAAAGCGCAAGCAGTCCAGACACATGTGGTGGGGAGGGGACTCTCTCCGCCAGAGCACACAAAACAGGAACTCGGCCGAAGGTCTCGGAAACGAAACTTTACGACGAACAGAAAATGTAATACAGAGGGCTCTGAGCCCATCCAGCTGGTCCTTGACTTCCAGCCACTTGTTTAGCGGCCGCTGTTGCGGAAGAGACCCTCCCGAGGCAGGAAACAAAAGACGTGAAACGCTAATGAAAAAATGAAAATAAAGGCAGGACATTAAAAGAGACGCCCAGGTCCCGTAATGACCTGATTTGCTGGGCACAGAGTGGGAAAGTGCAGATTTTATTCTCATGGGTCAAAGCAAACCCTCCCTTCCCTCCTTCCCAACTACAAGGTTCCTTACTCTTTACTCCGGAGAGAACTGCACCCACCTGACGTCGAATTTGAAAATATCCCCCGGTCAGCTGCGTGGAAACCTGGGAGGCAGGCAAGCCCGCTCACGACTGTGATGACCCAGGGTGGGATACAAAACAAACACACAGTCACAGAAAACAGGTGAAGCCCCTTTTATTCCTTCAGTCTGCTTCTCAGCTCCGGATATCTTTGATGGAAGACAAACACCCCCCCCCCCAAACAATTACAAGAAGGAGGGGAAAAAAGCAACACAAACCAGGCAAGATAAGGGCTGGAGGACGTCCACAGATAACACACACTGGGAAGGACGCCAAACTCAGAGAGGAACCATAAACTAGAGATATTTGCACGCCTTGTTTCCAGCGCTCGCCAATACGCAGGTCCAAACTCTTACTCAGTTGTCACACAGCTGCAGCCCATGAAGGGGATCAAGGCCCTTTCCTCCCCTGTAGACCATGCCGTTCACGTTTCTCCTTTCTCCTCTCCTCCCTGCGTGCCCTAGGAATAATAGGGAATGGGCCTGGGTCCCCCTCTGACTGCCCAGCCGGCCTCTGCCCTTCCCCAGCCTCTTCCTCAACCCCTGGACAGCCCCACTTCCACTCCCTGTCGGTTGTTCCTCTTCTCCCTCAGAGTCAGTCTCCACCAGGGGCATGACAACGACTGTCCCCTTCCAACTGCTCATTCCTCTTTATCATTATTATTTTACTTCTTATTATTATTATTATTATTATTATTATTATTATTATTATTATTATTATTATTATTATTATTATTATTATTTTTCCTTGTTCCAAGGAAACCAACACGAGGCAGAGGTAACAGCAAAACCTTTTCAGGATTCTTTGCGAATCCCGTTCCTTCACAGATAAAAGGCTGCTTCCAACTAAGGTTGCCAAGAACACCAGATAAAGTCCCTCAGCAATAAATCGAAGAGTCTCCAAACACCAACTCAGATATTCCGAACTTCCACAAGGCTTGAAGGGCAAGAACTTATCTTTGCTTCCTGCAAAGGACTCCGGTTTCTCAGGCTGGCTTTTATCCCTTGAGGGACGGGCCATCACCTTGCAGCCTTACTCCCGAGTCGCCCGTGCTCTTTGCTTCGAGGAGCCCTGGGCACTCCCTTCCTCACTGCTGCCAGCCTCCGAAGGCAGCACCCCACTCCCTGATGGGCCTGGCCCCATCCCCGCCTCACCTGCAGGCCTCTCATCTGTCTCCTCGCTCTCCGCGAGGCCTCAGCCGTCCGCAACGGCTGCCGGCGAAGCACCACACATTATCCCTTTTCACCAGTTTTCCCTCCCGGGAGGAAAACATTCCCACTGCTAAGCGAGACGGGTGTTCAGGTCAGGGAAGCTGGTCTCATTTTTACAACCTTTCACCCCCCCCCCGTTGTTAATGGAATCGCCGCTATTGTTTAGCAATTCCCAGGCCCTTAACCCCATTTAAATCATGAGTCTGTGAGCCAAACTTCGAGAAAGGATTTATTGGGAGTTAACATACTGGCACTGCCTGGGTGCAGCCGACTCTGAGACCCTGCGGTCACCCTGTGTCATAAATCATATCCTCCAATGGGACACCTCCCTAGCCCAGAGTCATCCCTCATGTTCTCCAATTAGATTCTTTGCTCGGGGGCAGAAACTTTAGTCCCCTAAGTTGCTATCTTTGAAAAAGCCGTTGATGGAACGCGCTTTCGGTTTCCAAGCTGCCCCACTGCTCCCCACCCACCCCCTTCCCTCCCTTTCGGTTGGCCATTCAGAAGACCCTACAAATAACGTTACGAGTTGACGTCACTTTTTGTTAAAGTGCTCTTTGCAGACCTTGGCCGCTAAGTGAACTGTTGTAAGCCGAGGCCTACCTGTATGGCCACCTGTGATTCTTTAACACCCCTGCTTCTCATTCTCTCCTCCTGCCCACCCCGCATAAGCAAGAATATGTTCTTTAAAATAAAAATAAAAAGCTAATCCCCCCCCCCCCCAAAAAGCGTGCAGTCCTCAAAATGGCAGTCCAAGGAAGGGTAGGGGATTAGCGGCTGGCATTTTTTACCCCCCTCTCATCCGTTTCCGTCCGTCGGTGTCAAAAGACCAGGTCTCCCGTCGGCTGGTCCAGCTGCGTCTCGCGGAAAGGGGGGGGGGGCGAGGTCTTAGAGGGACTCGTAGCCGGTACGGCCTCGCCACCGCCCCACGGCGAAGGCCACGAGGACGATGAGGATGAGGAGGCCGAGCACCACGCCCACCACGATGGGGAAGACGATGGAGCGCTTCTGCTGCTCGGGACAGAGCTCCGCTGGAAGGGCAGGAGGAGGGAAGTGAGGCTTGGGCGGAGCGAGGCATTTCGGGTCATGGGGAGAAAGGGGGAGGGGGCTGGTTGGTCCTCTAGTTGAGGAATAATACTGGAAGGGGGCAAGAATGGGTCCTTCCTTGGCAGTCGTGAACCCCCCCCCCAAAAAAAATTGGGGTAAAGAAAGGCGGGAGAAGGGCACGGGGTTAGACTAGAAGACCTCCAAGGGTCCCCTTCCCTTCCTGTCGTGCTCTGTTCTGTGGCAGGGGTCTCTAGACTCCCACAACCAGCAGGGGTTGTTTCTTCACTTTGCCGAAGTCAGTGTTTGTTGCAGCTAAACTGCATTCCCACTGTCTACTAAAAAAGTTACCCTACTGGGGAATTCTGGGAGTTGAAGTCCACCCGTCTTAAAGGGGCCAAGGTTGGAGACCCCCACCCTATGCCTCCGTTCCATGAGACGGGAGCTGGGAAGGATCCTTTCCCCGCCCTGCCGAGAGGCAGCCGCTTACCTTCCCCGAACTTCCCGTCCTGCAGCTGAAAGGCCTGGATGCGCTCGCTTAGCGCCGTCAGCCGGAAAGTCTCACTCAGGCCCAGGCTGCGGTTACGGCACTGGTAGCATTTGCCCAGGGGGGCTGCGAACTCCCGGAGGGAGGCGTTGTTGGCCCTGAAGGTGGTCGCTTCTGCGGAGACAAAACCGTGGGGGGAAGGGCCCCACGTTGGGTATCGGGGCAGGAGAATGGACAAAAATAAATCCAGGACGCTGGTAGTTACATCCCTTCCCCCCACCCCCGATTTAAATCACGAGTCTCTAGCCAGATTTTCCAAGCTTAAAAAGAAGATTTATGGGGAGTGAAGATGCCCAGCATGCGCCTGGGTGCAGCCGACTCTGAGATACATCATTCCTTGTCCCCCTTAACCCTGGTTTTCTCTCCCACACCCTCCTGGATATATCCTAATCCATATACTCCAATGGGACACCTCCGTAGCCCAGAGTCCTCCATCATATTCTCCTATTAGAATTTTGCATTGGTGGAAACTTTGGGCCGCCTAGAAACTTTCTTTGAGAAAAAAAAACAACCTCTGGATGGAATGCGCTTTTGGTTTCCAAGCCGCCGCGCCGCTCTTTCTCTCTCCCCACCGCCCTTTTCTGTTGGCAACCGTTTCCAGCCTTCGGAGAGCCTCGGGAGTCTGGGATGTCTGTTTCCGGCTTCCCAGAGGCCCAAGGAAAGCCTCCGGAGCCTGGGAAAGGCAAAAACGCTCCCTTCCAGCCGCCGTGGTGCAGGTGGCCGACCCGAGAACCCTTTGCTAGAATTTTCAAGCCCACCCTGAATCCATCCCCCCAAGCCTCCCCCACACTGCTCACCTGTCGCCTGGGGGAACTGGTAGGTGAGATTGGCTTGCACCTGGCTCAGGTAGGCTAACTTCTCCGTTTCGTTCTGAGAAAAGAGAGGGAGAAAATTGGCTTTTGTTTCCTTCCCCTAGAACAGCCTTTTGGACCTCAGGGACCACCCAACTCGTAATTTTAAATCCCAGGGACCACTAACCGGTTCTGTGGGCGTGGCCTAATTTGTGGGTGTGGCTTGGTGGTCATGTGACTGGCTGGGCATGGCGTGTATGTAGACATTATAAATATACTGCTCAAAAACATAAAGGGAACGCTTAAGCAACACAATGTAACTCGGAGTCAATCGCACTTCTGTGAAATCAAACTGTCCACTTAGGTAGCAACCCTGATTGACAATCCGTGTCACAAGCTGTTGTGCAAATGGAATAGACAACAGGTGGAAAGCAGAGCACTGCCAGAGCCCTGCAAAATGACCTCCAGCAGGCCACAAATGTGCATGTGGCTGCTCAAACGGTCAGAAACAGACTCCGTGAGGGTGGTATGAGGGCCCGACGTCCACAGGTGGGGGTTGCGCTTACAGCCCAACACTGTGCAGGATGTTTGGCATTTGCCAGAGAACAGCAAGATTGGCAACTTCGCCACTGGCGCCCTGTGCTCTTCACAGATGAAAGCAGGTTCACCCTGAGCACATGTGACAGACGTGACAGGGCCTGGAGACGCCGTGGAGAACGTTCTGCTGCCTGCAACATCCTCCAGCACGACTGGTTTGGCAGTGGGTCAGTAATGGTGTGGGGTGGCATTTCTTTAGGGGGCCGCACAGCCCTCCATGTGCTCGCCAGAGGTAGCCTGACTGCCATTAGGTACCGAGATGAGATCCTCAGACCCCTTGTGAGACCATATGCTGATGCAGTTGGCCCTGGGTTCCTCCTAATGCAGGACAATGCTAGACCTCATGTGGCTGGAGTGTGTCAGCAGTTCCTGCAAGACGAAGGCATGGATGCTATGGACTGGCCCACCCGTTCCCCAGACCTGAATCCAATTGAGCACATCTGGGACATCATGTCTCGCTCCATCCACAAATGCCACGTTGCACCACAGA